>NC_065526.1:15318924-15379684 GCF_006386435.1 Epinephelus moara | reverse complement strand
GGTCTCTGCGGCTTCTCTGCTACTGTGCAATTTGTTGTCATGTGACCATAAATTCACGAAGCACCCATCATTTCTATCTGGCTGTGATGGAGAGAAGTACATGGGAGAAGTGGTAAGTATTTATTTACACAAGAAACTTTAATAATACTATAATTTGACACCAGAATCATTGAAATTGGCCCAGAAAATGAAGTTCTGTCATAAAAGACATTTTAAAATTTATGTGGGTAATGGGATTTTTCAAAAGAATGACCCAAGAGGTACACTCAGTCAAATTTTGGTGCTTCTTTCCAGATTTGCTCAGCTAAGAGTCTTCGTGAAAACTGCATAAATGGGTTTTAAAAATAATTATTTTCTTAAGAACAGTTGGTGATTGACGCCCAGTGACTTTAGGTAATGCCATCTTATATGGCGGCAGCACAGCCTGTTCAGTAACTTGATCTGTGTGGAGTGTTCTACAAAATGTTAACAAAGTTTTACCAACAGAGTAATAATAAAACCGGCAAAGCCTCAGCTCTCTATAGTCAATATATAAACCATCCATGAGTGGAAATGTTCAGTGCTGAGTTAAACATAAATCTCCATGGTTATAGACTAAAAGCTAAAGAGGTTTGGCAACAGATCTTTTTCCTATACTGTGCGCAGGCCTAAGCAGTCTTATTCCTTCAAGGGCCCTTCTCAGGCAGTTCTTCTTTTATTCATCTTAAAATGTGCTGAGCATACTGACATGCTTTATATTTTGACATTTGCCCTTCAAAATCAATTATACTTTTTACTTTTTTTTTATGTGTGTTTTTGTTGAGGTTTAAAGAGGATCCAGTGGTGGAAAATGTACCCAGACCTTTTACTGAAGTAAGTGTAGAAAAAAGGATAAAAGTCCAGCATTAAAATTTTTACTTGAGTAGAAGTACAAATGTATTAATACCAAAAGGAATGGTACTCACTTACAAAGAATGACCCATTTCAGGATAATATATATCTTATAACTGGATTGTAATTATTGATGTATTCATAATAAGCACAACTTTAACGTTGCAGATGGTTGAGGTGCATAAAACGCCTTTTCAGTGTCACATGGAGATTGGGGACAGTGCCTGTGGAGTGGCAGACAATTATCGAGGTATCACACTGCTCAACCTCCCCAGAAAAGTCTATTTCAGGGTGCTGCAAAGGAAGCGCCTACCAACTGTCGAACCTCAGATTCATGAGAAGCAATGCAGTTTATGTGCTGGAGGTGGAACAGTGGACTGGCTTTTTACACTTGCAAGGCTGCTGGAGGAATCATGGGGGAGTTTGCCCATCCAGTAAAAACATGTCTTTTGTGGACTTGACCAAAGTGAGTGTTGATCAGAAAGGAAGATGTAAAGTGCTGAGGTTGATACTTTCAAGAATGAAGCCCCCCCCCCCCCCAACCGGTTTTAAGTGGTTTTAGAGGTCTTTCAGGGTTCAAGTGACGTAAAAGTGATGTTGTGACGTGTATGACTTATAAAAAATAAGGGTAATTCTACATATATGATTGGTTACAAAACTTAGGAAAGTGAGTGAGTGAGAGAGAGAGAGAGAGAGAGAGAGAGAGAGAGAGAGAGAGAGAGAGAGAGAGAGACTAGGTATAAAGGTCAGTGCTCGAGCCTTTTGGGCTCAGTTCTTGGTCTGGACCACCAACTCACATGGGTTTATTTGGATGTCATCTTTGAAAGAAAAGAAGAAAGAATATACCTTCTTGCATTGGATTGCATTGCATTCTGATCAGCCTCCTGGTTTTTCTTCAGAGTGTTCTGAACTTTCTTTGATTTTATTGGAAGCAAGTTTTACTGAATTTTGACCAACACCACAGACTATTTTTTGGTTTGAGGGCAACAAATAAATCCACAACAAGAGCTCTGTCCGTACACTCGGCACAAAGTCAGTCATGTTTTAAGGGGATGTTGGCCTCCACCAGGGTAATTCCTTGTCACCAATTCAGTTTATAATATTCATTATCTAAGAATTGCTTCTCTGCTCTTTGCAGATGATGTGGTCCTATTGGCTTCCTCAGATGGTGACCTCTGGCACCCACTGAGGCGGAAGCCATCCAGTTTGATCGGAATGAAAGTCAGTACCTTTCATGTCTGAGGACATAGTTTTATGCCAGAAAACGTTGGATTGCCCCCTCTGGGTTTGAAGTGAGGAACTGCCCCAAGTGAAGGAGTTCAAGTATCTGGGGGTCTTGTTCATGAGTGAGTGTAAAAAAAGAAAGTGTAAAAATGTGTAAGATGGACAGACGATTTGCTGTAGCATCAGCAGTGATGCAGGTGTTCCACCAGACTGTGCTGGTAAAGAGGGAGCTTAGCCGAAAGGCAAAGCTCTTGATTTATTAGTCCATACATGTTCCAAGGCTTACCTACAGTCATGAACTTTGGGTAGTGACCGTAAGAATGACATTGCGGAGACAAGTGGCCGAAATGAGTTTCCTCTGTAGGTTGGGTAGGCTCAGCCTTAGAGACAGGGTGAGCAGCTCAGACATCTGGAGGGACCTCAGAGTAGAGCCACTGCTCCTTTGCATTCTAAGGGGCCAGTTGAGGTAGTCTGGGCATCTGGTAAGAAGGCCTCCTGGCAGCCTCCTGGTAAGAGTTTTCCAGGACACGTCCAACTGGGATAGAACCAGAACTGTCTGCTGTGTTTATAAAACTTATCTGGCCTGGGAATGCCTTTGGATCCCCCAGGACGAGCTGGAAAGCGCTGCTGCGGAAAGGGACGTATGGACTACCTTAACCTGCTGCCCCTGCTGGCTAGATGGATGGATTTTTGTGTTGATAATCTAATTCTGCAAAGTAACTAGTGACTAAATTTACCAAATTTATACTTAAGTACATTACTTGAGTCAGTGTACTTCATCATTTTCCACAACTGCTTTTAATACACACTGTCACTGCTTTAATGTAACATTTCAGCTCAACTGACCTTGCCAAATGGAGCCAGAGAGTAATCCAGAAAAGACAGAGATGAAAGATAACAATGATCTAAATCATCCCCCAAAGTCTGATGAGAGAGACCAGTGGGCCAACAAGAAAGAGTTCATTTTGGCAGTAATTGGAGAAATCATTGGTCTGGGCAATGTTTGGAGATTTCCATATCTGTGCTTCAAAAATGGAGGAGGTAAAAGTCTCACCCACACAAAGAAAAAATATGGAGAAAATAGAGAGGAAGACAAGATCACATTATAAATTACAACTAGGCCCACTGCAATCATTGACAGGGCTCAATGGTCCAGTTTATGTTTGTTTGCATATAATTTTTCTCTTCAGGAGCTTTCCTGGTTCCTTATATTTTGTTCCTGTTCGCCTGTGGAATGCCTATCTTCTTCCTGGAGTTATCTGTGGGACAGTTAACTAGGCAGGGTGGAATCACATGTTGGAGGAAAATATGTCCCGTCTTTGAAGGTACTTCTAGCTCAAGTAAAAATTCAATACCATTGAATATAACAGATTTATATCAAATGTGTGCACTGATCAGTTATTTTACAGATAAGGTTTATAGTGTTCTGTCCTCAGGTTTAGGCTACGGCAGTATCTTGCTCATGCTATACACTGAGATGTATTACATCGTCATCCTGGCCTGGGCCTTCCTCTACCTCTTCTCCTCCTTCCACACTGTACTCCCCTGGGCCAGCTGCAACAACACCTGGAACACAGGTGCACATAAACAATCAACTCTATGATATTATTAATATGTTAAATGCTTACTTTTTCAGAGTTTAAGGATAATCATGAGGAAATTGTATATTTTTGTGTTACAAATTCCATATTCCAAATTACCAAAAAAAAAAAAAAAATCGATTCCACCACAAACACAACACAACACAACACACACACACAGACACACACTGTTGAAAATTCTTGTGTACACTGCGAATCAATCCACAGCTGAAAATAGTCCCTGACAAATGCATTTTGTACTTCTGTTTGAGTGACATTTGCTACAAACTACAGTAAACTGCAATTTAAGAAATTAAGTTGTTGTTCTTACACATTCAACTACACATTTGTGTCCCATTTTAAAAGGTTTTACATCTTCAGTATAGAGAGATCAACTGAAGCTTTCTGTGAATTTTGTTCTCTCATGGGATTTATTTACTATAAACAGTGGTGGTTATTATAAACTGTCACATCCTTTAGCATCTGATTCACTGTGTAGCCTGCCAAGTATTTTTGAGCCACTTATGTTGGTAATATTGTGGTGACTACCGAAAGTGTGACGGCTTCATGAATGATGTGTTTGTACATTTGTCGGCATCTCCTTCTCCATGGAGGAGTATTTTGAACAAAAGAGGAAAGAAATCTAATAAAAGAATAGTAGGGATACGAGAAAGAGTTGATAGCATTTCTTGGAGCTGACAGTAAGGTGACTAATATATTTTAAACATCAAGATTTAAAATTCACAAACTACAACTTTCCACTCTAACCTGTTATTTTTACTGTTTTTCACCACCAGAGGGCTGTATCGATAATCGACAAAATAAATCATCAGATGACGACATTTCTCAGAATGCAACTTCTTCAGCTGAGGAATTCTGGCAGTATGTGCTCACAAATACTCTACTTGATACAGTAATTCATTAATCGACTCAGAAAGGAAGATGTTCCTAAACATAGAGTATGTTGTGTTCAGGAGGAGAGTGCTGGGTTTGTCTCAAGGTATTGAAGAGATGGGAAGTATCCACTGGGACCTGGCTGGATGTCTTCTGCTCAGCTGGATTATTTGTTACTTCTGTGTTTGGAAAGGTGTCAAGTCCTCGGGAAAGGTGAGCTCCCAAACAATGTCTGACAATACTGAGGGACTTAATCAGCTCCTGTTTGACATTAACTAAATCTGAATTGAATTTTCTTTGTCAATTCACACAATCAGACAATTGGCACTTGAAATGTATCTCATCTTGTAGACTTCTTTTAGTCATACACCTCACACATGCATAAAACAAGAGGGGTAGCGCAAGGTCAGCTGTAGTACGGCACCCCTGGAGCATTGTGGGGTTTCGGTGCCTTGCTAAAGGGCACCTCAGCAGTGCCACATAGAACTGGCACATCTCCAGCTGCCAGTCCACACTCCATACTTTGACTGTTTAGGGACTTGATCGAGCAACCCTTTGGTTCCCAAGCCAGGTCCCCACAGACCGAATTACTAGCTACAACAATAGATGTATGTTTAGTTTTTTTTTAGTGCATTTTTATTTTGTCCACCTCACGTATTTATATCCTTACTCCTCTTTCAGGTCGTCTACATCACAGCAACATTTCCTTATGCTATGATGACTGCTTTGCTGATCCGTGGTGTGACACTGCCAGGAGCCATTGATGGTATTCGATTTTACCTCTCTCCTGACCCAACACGTCTGGCTGATCCTCAGGTGAGGCACACATGTGGGTGATGAGTTCTCTCCTTTATGGTTTCTACATCACTACTGGCTCTCCATAACAGATGCAATGGAGTAGAATATATGTTTGTTACTGGGGTAGGACAATACATGGGAAGACATTTCTAAACCTCTGGTCACTGCTCCGAATCCCCTGCTGTAAATCTATTTGGAAGTTATGCACCTATTTGGGATAGGCTACACTCATTGACTCCACCCCCTATTAGTCAATTGGCCTGAACACAAACACACACCTTCAAACACTCACTGTTGACCTCCTTCCCAAATTTCAGCCTTTCAGGGAAAAAACTGTGGCCGCCAAATGGTGGGGAAATTTTTGAGTACCGATCAACCATCCAACCGAGTTTTGTTGGTCACAGCTAAATATTTTTTAGAAAAAATTAAAACTTTTGAGGACCAATGGACTGACCAACAGAGCGAACTGTACCCCTGCTAGTGACAGACAAAAACAAAAGACAACTATAAACTGAATATATTTTCATTGTTCAAAGGTATGGATGGATGCTGGGAGCCAGATATTATACTCCTACGCTGTCTGCACAGGCTGTTTGGTATCTATGGGAAGCTACAACAAATACAACAACAACTGCTACAAGTAAAGAATTTAAATATATAATGCTAAAAATATAATATAATGGAATAAATATATTTGTCCTCTCTGTATACCACAGTATGTTGTTTTCATATGATTCAATGTACATTACATTACAGAGATGCAATTGCCCTGTGCCTGTTGAACAGTGCAACCAGCTTTTTTGCTGGCTTTGCAATTTTCTCTGTCCTCGGCTTCATGTCTTATGAGTTGGGTGTGGAAGTCTCAGCAGTGGCTGAATCAGGTATGAAGTTGCTTGTAATGCCACACATGGCCTGCTGAATCAGGTATGAAGTTGCTTGTAATGCCACACATGGCCTGAGACTAAGGTGTACATTACTATGTTAATCATTACCTAAAATATTTTTGGCATTTGCTTTGCAGGTCCCGGCCTGGCTTTTATTGCCTATCCTCGGGCAGTAGCCATGATGCCTTTACCCCATGTTTGGGCTACCCTCTTCTTCATTATGATTATCTTCCTCGGACTGGATACTGAGGTGGGATGTTTCTAACAAACTGGAAGAAAACAAGAAACAAAACCTGATAAGCTTGGCTTCCTCTTGGAGCCAACTGATTAGTCACCACAATGATTAGAAAAGGGTGCGATACGAAACCACCGGCATATAAAATCAATGCTCAGTGAAGAAAAAACAATGTCCTAAAAGCATCTAAATGCTGAGTAGAACAGCTGAATGAAATTAGTACAGCTAGTGTACCTTTGACATTGTAGGGACTCATTTGATTCAGTGTTAATGTGGAGCATTGACGCTTACCCGTAGTGCCATTTATCAATCTAGATTATTTAGGGTGAGTTGCCAAATGTCGGCGATATGGACTGTAAAGATGTCTGCCTTCTGTCAATTGTCGTGGAACCATGGTGTGAGCCATTTCATGTAGGAACTATTTTCTTTCTACGCAACTACGCTATACCCAACCGTATCACTGCCCAGAAGTACTATAAGCACACATCAACTCATAAACAAGAGGCTCGTGCTCTTGACAGTGTGAGATGTAAACATTAATGGCGTCATCCTCGGCCTAGCTGTAACATTAGCTAGCTCAGTGGTGCTTCGTGTGTACTGCACTAGCAGTAGATGCACACTTCCTACTGCATGGTGATTCAGTTGGCAGCTGTAGTTTAATTAGAAAGAAAATAGTTCCTACATGAAACTGCTCACAACAAGGTCTGTGGATTATCTTGAGTAACCAGGTCATGATTTCTGTAAAGAGACATTGCTGTTGAGTTTTTCCAAATGTATGTAAATTGGCTATTTGGTCACCAAAAGCAGAGTGCCATCTAGTTCCATTATATTTGAGAGACATCTCTAAATATAGACAGACATCTCGAAACAGACAATATCTCCAACACTCGGAGACTCACACAAAGAACCTCTAGCTTGATAACTAGCACTACAGGTAAGAGGTAAAATATGTATTTTTGATTTTCGTGTGAACTTCCCATTTAATCTATGCTGTTCTTCATTAAAAAGCATTGTTGTTGTTTTTGTTTGTTTGTTTGTTTGTTTTACCCACAGTTTGTTTATCTGGCAGCCATAAACACATCCATATCAGACATGTATCCATCCTTCTTTCTGACTGGCCATCGACCTAAACTGCTTCTGCTGGTCGTCTGTGGATTATGCTTTGTCATTGGTCTCTGTATGGTCACTGATGTATGTGTCTTTTTTGTTTCTTTGTGATTTAAAGAAAATAACCACTATTTATGTCTGTCCGTCTGTATTTTTGTTTAACAGCATGTTTGGGTTACCAGTTAGAAATGCAGGCAAAATATTGTTTTCTGCTGTAGATACAACTGAGCAGATAAGAGCCACTGTTTCAAAAATGTCCTCCTTATCTCTCCCTCTGTTTCCTCTCTGTCTGCAGGGAGGACTTTATGTGTTTCAGGTTTTTGACTACTACGGCTGCAGTGGAATCCCATTGATACTTTTTGCCATGCTGGAGTCCATTTGTATAGGATGGGTATATGGTGAGCTATATTTAACATCTCATCCAGTCAACCAGCACTAAACAAGCATTTCACCAGCCAGGGATTAACGCACCTATGTCCAGCTCCACATCAGTTTTACATGAGCTACATGCTGATTCGGTTGTTTTCACTTATATTTCATCATGATAACATTTTATTAAATGACCTGATAATAACATGACTGTCTGTCTCCAAGGTGCTGATCGCTTCTACAATAAGATTACAGACATGATTGGCTACCGCCCCATGCCCTATATGAAATATTGTTGGAGGTACATCACTCCATGTGCATGTTCAGTAAGTAAATACAATGAATCATTGTCACTCTAAGCCTAACAAAGTTACTATGATGTGAATTACACTCTTAAAGGTAGGATCTGGAGGATTTTCAAACAAAACAAAATATAGACATGTACAAATGAAATCCTGCTTAATCATCACCTATGGGCTTCTACTCGTGTGGTGGTGACTCTGTTTGCAGAGCTCCTGCCCTTTAACTGTATTTTGATGTTTTTGTGAGCTCGGACTGCTTCTGGGCTGAGATTTCCCCAGCCAATGAGAGAGTGCAGGTGCCGTGCCCGAGTGTGTCCGAGCGTGCACCAGTGCGAGCCTTGCCTGAACCTCTTCTGTGAAGCCTTCTTCCGTACCTCCGGGCTCCGTACACCCGGGAGAGTTGAGCCTGATAGGAGGGGCCAAATTTGAATGTGTGTTTACAAACAGCAACTGGAAAATCCTCTAGACCCTACCTTTAAAGATGAAAGAAAATTAATGTAGACTGAACATCAGGGCGATTCAACCGGTGGCCCATATGCCAATTCCAGCCCACCAGTCAAGCCAGACTGGCCCATTGATAAGTAAAGGATAAAGCCTCCTGCGGGGTCCATTATCAGGAATTAATTGCCAACGGGGAGACATGAAGGCCATTTATTCCTGATTATGAACACCTGAAAAGGCATTATCCTGCTTGTACCATGGTCACTTACCAAAGAAGAAAACATGAAGAATATACATTAGTTGTTTTCATGCATATTGCAATCAAAATCCAATGTTTTTCACAAGGCATGACTCAGTTTCCCTGGTAATACCTCAGGATTTACTAAACACCTGGAACAATCATTACCATCCCATAAGGTTCTTACACAACGGAAATGTTATATGCGACTCCAGTAAAAAGGACGCACTCTGGATATGACTTGGCAACAGGAGATATTTCTAGCCTGCCCAGCTCATAGAACCCTCTGGTTCAGCTGTTAACCACAAAGCTAACGTTACGCTAGCAAGATTCACAGTCAGTAACATTTCATATGGTTGACAGCCAGTAAATATAATTTGACAGTATGTTTAACAGCAAGACTAACTGGCTACCCAGCCATGTCACTGTCCTCAAATTAGTATTAAGATTTTCACAAACAAACTATATGCCATATGTAACATTACTGTCGCCCACAGCCTGAAGTTACAAGTTGAATAGTGAATGGGATGTGAGATGATCACTGATAATCTACCATTAAGTAGCTCAGTCCATAGGGACTTGGGTTGGGAACCGGAGGGTCGCCTGTTTGAGTCCCCGTCCGGACCAAAATATGGAGCGTGGACTGGTGGCTGGAGAGGGGCCAGTTCACCTCCTGGGCACTGCCGAGGTGCCCTTGAGCAAGGCACCGAACCCCCCAACCGCTCGGGGCAGCCCCCCTCACTCTGACATCTCTCCACTTTGTGCATGTATAGGTCCTGTTTGTGCATGTGTGTGTCTTTCGGACCTGTGTGTAATTGACAAGCAAGAGTGAAAACATTGAATTTCCACTCAGGGGGATTAATAAAAGTATATAAACTAAAATAATAAAATAAACTTAAGGATGGATTACACAGCTAAGGACCTGGACAATTTATAAAGACTACAAGTTTAGATGTGGCAAGACAGTAGGGTAATGCCAAAATTGTTGTACAACCTGCTCAGAACAGAAGAAGAGGGGGTGAGTCAGAAAGTCTAGAGGTCTTTGGGAAGAAACCACACCTGAATCTACCACTAGCAGTAGATCATAGATGGACAAACTATTCATATGGGTATATTCATGGGTCTGAGATTCCAATGATTCAAGAACAAGAATCTATTTTTTTTTTGAAGATGGTTAGGTGTTCCACCATCTTTCAGTTCAGCAAATCTGTACAGCAAGACCTCCAAGCTCTGCTAAGCAGTCTCATCAGTGGTGTAAGGATTCAAAGCCATCAAGGCAAGAGCAGTCAGTACACTGCTGTTGTCTCAGGATGAGAAAGTCAAACATGCTAACAAGACCATGAAGTGTGGCAGGAAGTGGAAGCCTCAGGAAGCAGTGAAGGAAGCAGAAGCATACTGGAAACATTGGGATGTTGTTGGGGTGGTTCGTCAAGCATGGCTATGGCTTGGAAACTACAATGCCAAGACTACAAAGGCCAATGCCAAAGGCAGGGCAGGACTTAGGGGGTGAAGGGTCTAAGATGCAGCAGAAGACTTTCATGTAAAAGTGATAGAGCTCACTTCCCAAGGCCAGTGGATACAGTAAAACCAGCCACTTGCATGCTCGCTGTCCTGGAAGGAACTCTGGGGTGTCACTGCTGTGGCCAACCTCCTGCCAACTCCAACCAATCTATAGATCTGGGGCAAAGAGGAGGATGCATCCTGCAAGCAGTGAGGAGCAACCCTCTGAACCCTGAATCACATCTTGACTAGATGTCCCAAAGCACTGGGCGTAGGTCGATACAGGTGGAGGCACGACAAGGTCCTTACAGTAATTGCCAAATAGACTCTGCATAGAGTCAAAGCCAACACTTACCAGGCACCATCACCTAGAGTCATCAGTTTCCAAAAGGAAAGAGAAAAGGTGCACAAGGAAAGAATAACTGCCAAGAACCCGCCCTCTCTTTTGCATCGAGCTTCTGAATGGGACCCGCCCTCCGTTTTGCATCGAGCTTCTGAATGGGAGACGCAAGTGGACCTCAAGAAGAGGTTCATCTTCCCAAAAGAGGTGGCAGTAATCTTACTCTGATCAGACATAATTCCTCAATCCAGGAGCACAAAAACCATCTTGATTGCCAAACACACAATGCCTTGGGAGGACAAGTACCAGATTTGATCGATGAGGCTGCCATCAATCAGAATCGAGTATTCACCCAGACCACGATATAGGTTATGTTTACAAAAAAATTTAAACCAGAAAAAAATAATCCCAAAGATAATGGATATTTTGCCACAATAAATCCTTCAAAAGAAGGCCTATTTAAGTTATTGTTTTTTTCATTATGATTAGGGCTACTTTTGCAATGTAGCGAACTAAACGTTTTGAAACTGTGATTGTGATGAACTGCACATTGTATCAAATGTACATACATATTGAGAATAATAGCTTAGGTAAAAGTCCGGTCCCTGGGCTCTAGTTTTCTTGAAACATGCCCCCTGGTGTTCGATATAAAACAAAAGCAAATAAGGTAATCCCTTTAAGTAATCTATTTCTAAAGACAGCAGCTGTACACCACCCACTGTACCTGTAACTGTAACTCACATTTTGTATTTTGAATATGTAACTTAGTTACTTGTATTCCATTACTCCCCAACCCTAATATTTGTTCACAGGGCATATTAATCTTCTCTCTGGTCAAATTCACCCCTCTGAGTTACAACAACATCTACCACTACCCCTGGTGGGGCCACGCCCTCGGGCTATTACTCGCTTTGTCTTCAGTCATCATGGCACCACTGTGGTTTCTCTACAGTCTGGCTGTAACTCCAGGAACACTGAGACAGGTACTCTGACTTTGGTGTGGTGTCTTTTTATGGTGGATTTACAGGGAATCTACCAATATCAGAAACTTAAATCTAATGCTTTTTAAGGTAATCTTCATCTACAGTTAATTTAAGTGTTTACTTTCATGAAGAAGAACTTCACTCATTTTCACAAAAAGAAATTAAAAGATGGATTCATGAAATTATATAAAAAACATTTGTGACAATTAAGACTTCACAAATTCAAATTTAAGACTATGTTATGATGTTTGAGGCCTAACATGTATATATTGAATTTAAGACAACTGAAGACTTTCCAAAGACTTGCAGACACCCTGATTAATGGTGGCTCTCTCCTTCTCTCCTCACAGAGACTGAAAGTGGTGACCACTCCAGCAGACCTGTCAAGATCATCACGGGAGAAAACTCTTACAGTTGAAACATGTCCTTCCCAAAATGAACATGAACTGTGTGCTTTGAACATGACTGAAAATAATCAGCTCTAATTCAAAGGTTTGAAAGACTTTCTGAAATTAATATAACAGCATGTTTTATTTGGTTGACTAAATATTATATAATGCACAAATGTTTTACTTCTGACAGATTTTAGGAATCTGAAGTGATTAGCTGCTTAAAATGAAACAATTAAATTACATATTGCGGGAGTTTATTTAATTGTATTGTATGTGGTCAAATGTATGTAAATATTTACAGTGTGTATGTACGTGTATGTGCCAAAATGAAGGCTCTGCATGGAAATATCTGTGTTTTATTTCACCTTTGGCAAGTTAATGAATAAATCAGCTGATTAAAGTCAGTGGAGTATTAAGTTTGTGTTGACTGTGGGTGAAAATTAACATGTTCGAACTGCAGATTTGAGGTGTTGATTACAAAAAGGGAGATAACTGACAATTTATTTAACATCATTCAAAATCAGTGAGGTTTAGAAAATCACCTGTTCTGCCAAGTCACAGTTCTCAAATGTGTCCAGCAGAGGGGGCTAGATGTTAGATATTAAATCACTACGGTAACTGTCCCGCCTCGTCAGTATCTGTGAGGAGACTCGTCTTATTATGTACATTATCATCACAGATCTCTGGTTATGAGTGGGTTTATTCTGTTAGATGGTGCATGCTAACCAAACAAGCTCCTGGGTTGATTTGCTGTAGTTGTTACAGACTTTTTTTGACACATCCCAGAAATTTAAAGAAATGTTAGAAGGTTAAAACGAAGGCCATGTTACTGCAAAGGGTGACGATATATGGCATCTTACATACTGTACTCCTTGTTGAGAAACACCAAAAGCCCTGTATCATCTTACTTTGCTTTTCATTTCATTGAAATTTTCTCAGAAGATCTACTTTACAAACATTCACCTGTAGCACAGACACAGACACAGACACAGACACAGACACACACACACACACACACACACACACACACACACACACACACACACACACAAAGTATTATGTTTCACCTCTAGATCCAGTTACTAATTAATACAATAACAATGATGTCAAGAGATCAATAAATAGGAGATCCAGATGGTTTGCTCAGCTTTCATACTGCATCAACTGCATTGATCAATATAGTTTACACTGATGCTATAATTGATAATAATAAATACAAACATTTACTGTTAAATTCTGTAAGAATTAATCATTCTAAAATGTGGATTTCTCATTTTGGTATAAAAAAAGTCAGGATCAATCTATCCTTCTTTCAGTGACTGATGCTATCAATGAATCTTTGGCATTTACAGAGTGTTTGGCTCATAAATGAGGACAAGACGAGGTGCAGCGTGTTTCAGAAGAAGTGTTTTTTTTAGCCATGGCCTGTTTCACAGAGCAGACCGAATTTTCCTGCTAAGAGGCACTGTATATAAAATACAGATACAATAAAATAATGAAGATGAATGTATTATTAATGACTAAAACACAGCCATAATTCTTTGATCCATTTCATTCATAAATGGATTTTTAACAATATTAATTTTGTGTATGGGCCACAGCACAACAAAGGAGGAAATAACAACAATAAACACAATTAAAATAGACCAAAAAATGAACTGCCTACTCAATTACTTATGGTAGGAGCACAAATATCAAGAAAAAATAACAAAATCTGTGAGTCTAAAAATTAGGCATGACGCATTCTCGGAACCCATCGGCTGTATTCGGCGTCTGACTTCTGGCAGACGCCGAATACAGCCTCTGGGGGCAGACCCCCGATTTTTTGGCATTCCGGTTTGATTTGGGCAGAGGAGGCAAATTTCCGTTTCCGACTTCCGTTTATATATAAGTAAATATGCTGAACCATTGCGATGGATGCAGAGTTTGCAGTGACGGCAATTATGTTCCTCCTCGTTAGTTCACCGCACGGACCGTTTAACCTGGCAACAACTGCAGCCGGCTCAAACGTGATTGGTCAATATCACGCGGACTACAAACAGCCTACAACCGGAAACCAGGGCTCTTCCGTTCTTCTTCCGGAGGCAAGATCTCCGGGGTTTGCCTGCAGACTCTACATTCACTGAATGTAGAGTCTGTATATAGATACTAGGCATGACGCCATGCGGCAAAACAGAACAAGCCGAGTCACAAGTCAGGGCAGCTGGAACACTGCATACTGTGCCTGATGGAATTTTCCCTCCTGGTTCCTTTACAATCAAGATGGTGGCAAAGATAACAAAAAATTATACATATATTGGGGACAGAATTCATCTGTAGATGCTCCGGTTCAAAATAAGACCAATCTTTTCTATGGATGTCAGTTTTTTAAGTCAAGATGAAGGCCAAAATGTGGCTTGCAAAAGATGGTTAGCCGAGCCAGTTTCCCAGAAAACTTGTGTCCTACCGGCCCGTGAGAGGAGTGAGGAGTCAGCATTCAATAACGGTATAAAACAGTCAATAAAACAAGTTTTTCAACAACTGTGAATCACCCCAACCACATCTGCACACAAAATATTAGGCTGATTGGTCCAGTAGTTTGTGAGATTAACTGCAGACAAAAAGATACACACAGTCATTCACACATGCATGCACACAAATACATGACCAAATGCATGACCCCCTCCAGGCATCATCTCTCCTCATCTGGGGGAGATAATCAACATTCCCAAAGGAGAAAAAAATGAGAAGAAACCGTATATATATATACACAAATATACATCAAGAGGTAGACACTCAAAAGGGTGTCCCTGACCACCATCGTGCCTAAAGGCCATCATCAAGTTTGGGATAACACTAAAGAGGTACCTCTATTTGTCCCATACCAGGCAGGGGCACCATCAGGGATTTTGGACCCCATCAAATGATATCACATTGGGCCCCACCATCAGAGCCCAACTGTGAATCTTGCACATTTACTGTAACCACACCTCCAAGACCCAATCAGCCTATTCAAAGCTTTAAATTAGGTTATGATACTTTGAAAGGAGCCATTTATTTTTGATACTTTTAGTATATTTTGCTGGTAATACAGTTTAACTTTTACTTAGGTAACATTGTGAATCCAGGACTTTATCTTGTAAGCGAGTATTTCTAGACTGTGTTTTTTTCCTCAAAATCTGAGTACTTCTTTCACCACTGGTAAAAACATCAGAAATACTAAAACTTCTGTTACTATGAACTGACATGTTATTTGATAGCTGCTCACTTCCTTCCTCAATTGGGAGTCGGCCTCGGGCTGGTTCATTAATAATGGGAGGTTTGGGGAGACAAGGCTGCTGAGGACGAGGCCTCTGTACTTTGGCCTGGTACCAGGCAGGGACAGGGACGACTGGCTGAGTATGAATAGCTTACTAAAAGTTTGTCTGTAATGATTAAATGATGGCTTGAAGAGGAGCAGAATGGAAACACTCAGAATTTTCTGTGAATATATTAACTGTTAGGGGAGCAAACATAGTCTATTTAACATTGGAGAAAACATAATTTCCGCTACCAGCTGTGACCCACCTTTGTGAAGAATTGGGTGACATACTGTCACCCTTTCTTTGCTCTCTCCTATGTTTCTTTTCGTTTTTGCTCCCCAGATTTTTTCTTTGAAGCTGAGACATGAAGCTCAGCTCCACTGACAAACCTCACTCCTCTCTCTGCTAGCCTGTGCCGTTCGTGCCAGATTTACAGTAGGACTGAACTGTTTCATAAAAATACAGGGGGAAGGACCAATACAGAGGCTCTCTGATTGTTTACTTTTTTTTGCGAATAACAAGAAAATGAAACGGTCAGTATTAGTTTGCACATTCGAAATGAAGTCTTCTGTTAACAATGACAAGTTAATAACTGTTATTGAAAAAAATAATTACACATGTTCTAATACTAGGGCCCTGTCAGTCATGGGGCCTTAGAATCATTCTCAGTTTTTCTCCCCACTACTGATGATACCAGGTGTTTTACCAGGTGTAACATTTATAACCAGAAACCAACAGTAAAGAGACCACGCAGATGATAAGTAACACAGAGAGGATATAGCTGATCAGTAATAGTGGACAGCTACAAAAAGGGGGGAATGTCAGTTCTGTTATTAAGGACTTTGGGTGACAAAGTGTTCAAACTGTAAATCAAAAAATAAATCACATTTCTAGAGAAGGGTAAGCTAGTATTTTACATGAAGTATCTACTCACTGTTTAAATTTCTCCTGAAACCTCTCAGCCTTCACATATGCATAAACATTAGGTGTGCAAAGTCATCCAGAAGGTTGGATTGGACCTTTTGGTGGGCCTGTTCTGGCCCTCGGGCCATATGCTTGACACCATTGCTTTAAAGAATAAGGACTTCTCCCATGTGTGGGTGATAGGATGTTTTGGTTTCGTGAAAGAAATTACTCTGTTGATAGTTTCCACATTTGTAGTTTCCAGGTTCCATGGAATTCAGAAACATAGGGGGGGCTTAGGCTTTAACTAGATGTGTGTGTGTGGTTTTAACCAGCTATACCATTACCATTGTTTTGTGTTTTTGTTGTTATCAGGTTTTTACATGCTCTTGTACTGTGTAATCTCCTTGCTGTTATGTGTTTGTTTTTATATGTATGTTGTGTTTGTTTTAAGCACATTGAGCTATGCTTGTCATATGAAATGTGCTATACAAATAAATTTGACTTGACTTGACTTAGGTGGATGATCTGCCCTCACCAACATGTTTCTGATGTTAGGGGGTCTTTTTTAAACAACCCATAGTGGAAACGTTGCCATCTACTCTTATGTAATAACTAACTCCTCAGTCCTCCCAAGACGCTCCTTTTATATCTTTATTTATCTAAGTGAAGCGTTCAGATATTAACTAATTATACTTTCAGATTATGTCAACAGTGCTGACGCAACATGCCAAAATATGCAGCAATGTGCCGACATGTGAGTTTCAAACTAACAGCTTTAAAAATGTGGAAACGCATTCATCATGCGTTTTAAACCTCAAAAATACACACAGCACATTTTAGTGTGCAACACTGAATGTAGACGTTCTTTTTTTACAAGAAAACTCCACAGGGGGCCTTTAACCATCCTCTCTGGTTTTAAGTTTGAAGCCTGTTTCACATGATGCTGGGTGATGTCACAGGGTCCTGGAGTACACCTGTACAGCAGTGCAGCAAAAACACGACTTTCAGGGGGTCAGAGGGCCCACAAGTGATGAAAAAGATCATGACCCAACACAATGGTGGACCCAATGTACCGCCAGTTTGTGACCTCAAAACATAAGCCACTCCAATCAAACTGCAATTGTAAACTCAGCCACCTGAATAACATTAAAACCAGTTGGTAAAAAGCTGCAATAAGTGTTTACTTATACACAAACCACTGTCAGGACCTCCCACGTGTATGTTGCAGACGGGCAACCAACTATTTACCTATGTCATGTTTGGTAACATTTGTATATCTGATTCTCTGATTTCTAAATCTGTGATCTGCTATGATCCACTGTCAACTACACAAATTTTTTGAAAGCAACAAGTCAGAACTCCCTGACCTTTGAATGACATTCATTGGTTAAATGCTTGCTGTAGGCGTCAACCAAACATTTGCATAAGATTCTCTGCAAGAACTTCCATCCAGTTAATGCAACAGGGCTCCAGAGGCACATGTAAGTACTGACCAGCCCTTGTGTACCTTGCTGCCGATTTCAGATCATCTGTGAATTAGTGGTGAATTTGATCCACGCTGACCTGCTCTGCATTAACACTAATAATGGCATTTATTTACCATATATTGATTGTAATATACCATAATACAAAATCATGTAAAATATATAATATTAATGGGCCTTGGAGGTTTTTTCTACCATTTGTTCTTAAAGGTCATGACAAAACTTACTGTCAGATTCATGATTTGTTCTTAACATGCAGAATTGGTTGCAACTGTGTTCTTATAATGATTGATCCCATTGTCCTCATAAGTTAAAAGTGCATGCCACTGGATCATGATTAGCAAAGCTAAATGCTCTGCAAATCTACATAAAAGCGCATGAGACTCCAGGGCCATGTTACCACAGAAATTGAAGAAGAGAGAGAAGAAAGATGAGAGAATTAATGCCTAATCAAAAGGCTAAAGAGGTTGGACTGGACTCCAAAGATTAAAAAAGTAAAGAACAAAAAATTCAGTAGTTCTTGAGTAGAGTTACTTCTGCAGAAGTGAACTCCAAACAAGCTGTCGTAAGTAGTAGTAGAGTCAGTACTGGATATAAAATAACACAAAAAAGATGCACCAGATTCTAAAACAATGTGCTGATCCACCACCCAAGCAGCAAACTGTAAACTTTATGTATTAAAATAGCACAGTTGTCGGGCCAGAGACGTGTGTGTGGTGTGTATCTGACGAAGTGACAGAGAGAGCTATAGAAAAGTTGGACTATTTCAAGTAATGGTTTTGTAAGTTAATAATAACTTACTCATAACGCTGCTTTGTCAGTTTTTGTTTCACCGACCCAAACCACCCGTAATATTTTCAAGCATGATCAGTCAGATCTGTTAGATGCAATGGATCCCATTAAAATAACTGTTGTGAATTCAAGTGTTAGTGTTGTGTAAATTTTAAGACACCAAACTAACTTCTGTAAAATAATCAAAATAATTCCCCAAAAAATAGTATAACTTTATAAAATTTTAATTGTGATTTAAATCCTTAATATTTTTACACAACTGTAGAATTTAAGAAAACATTAGTGAATGTCATCTTGAGTGGGTTTTAGAACAGGCGGTGATAAAATAAAGTCAATATATAAACCATCCATCAGTGGAAATTGTTAGTGCTGAGTTAAACATAAATCTCATTTGTTATGTATGACTTAAAGCCAAGGGGTTTCACAATTGACCTGGTGCTATACTTTACAATACAACTATGTCCACAGGTCTTACCAGACTTCTTCCTTAAAGAGCCCTTCTTAGAAAGTTCTTCTTTTATTTATGTTTAAATGTTTAAAGCATACTGATGTGCTTCATATGTTAAAACATTTGCCCTTCAAAATCAATTATACTTCTCTCCAAATTTTTAATGGGTGCTTTTGTTGGGGCTTAAAGAGGACACAGTGGTGCCGATTTTTAAGGGTCTGTTGAATCACTCTTAGTTTGACCCCTCCCTTTAGACACCTTTTTTTCCCTTAGAAAGCCCTGCCAAAGGATGTAGGGACATGCAAACCCCTCCACCAGGTTGGGTGGTGATTCTTGAAGCGGAAAGGCCAAGGATCAGTGATTGAGTTTGTGGTCCTGGGAGAGGTTGGGGACATGGAATCTGAGTGAGCCATGTCCAAACCTCCGTTGTGGAGACCCTTTGCTAAAAGTTGTGGTTGGAAGGTTGTTGATGTCTGGGTGGCAACCTAAGATCCCACTGATGGTGGATCCCATCTGGCCTGGGAATGCCTTTGGATCCCCCAGGATGAGCTGGAAAGCGTTGCTGTGGAGAGGGACTTTGGGACTACCTTAGCCTGCTGCCCCTGCTAACTGACCCTGAATAAGTGGAAGACTGACAGATGGACTGACAGATGGATTTTTGTATTAATGATATTAATCTGCAAAGTAACTAGAAACTAAACTTATCAAATAAATGTAATGGAGTAAAAAGTACAACACTCTCCTATCAAATGTGTACTGAAGTACAATACTTGAGTCAATGCACTTAATTATTTCCCACCAATGCATATAATACACACTGTCACTGTTTGATTGTAACATTTCAGCTCAACTGACCTTTCCAAATAGAACGAGTAATCCAGGGAAGAAACTGATGAAGGATGACAACAATCCAAATTATCCTCCATCAAAGTCTGATGAGAGAGGCCAGTGGGCCAACAAGAAAGAGTTCATTTTGACAGTAGTCGGACAAATCGTTGGTCTGGCCAATGTTTGGAGATTTCCATATCTCTGCTTCAAAAATGGAGGAGGTAAGAACATGATGAAAGGACTCACCCACACAAAGAATAAATATGGAGAAAATAGAGGGCAAGACAAGAATATACATTGTAAGTCACAACTAGGAATGCTGCAATCATCAGTAGGCCTCAATGCCCCAGTTTGTGTTGCTTTTCATACATTTTTTCTCTTCAGGAGCTTTCCTGGTTCCTTACGTTTTGTTCCTGTTCACCTGTGGATTGCCCCTCTTCTTTCTGGAGTTAACCCTGGGACAGTTAACTGGGCAGGGTGGAATCACATGTTGGAGGAAAATATGTCCTTTCTTTGAAGGTACTGCTAACTGAGGTTGACATTTAATACAGTGGAACATAGCAGATATAATATCAAATGTGTGTGCTGATCAATTATTTTGCAGATAATGTTTATAATGTTCTTTCCTCAGGTTTAGGCTACGGTAGTATATTGATCATGCTATACTCTGAGATGTATTACATCATCATCCTGGCCTGGGCCTTCCTCTACCTCTTCTCCTCCTTCCACACTGTACTCCCCTGGGCCAGCTGCAACAACACCTGGAACACAGGTGCACAGATACAATATGGTCTATGATATTATTCAGTATGTTACATGCTTACAGATCAGATTTTAAGGGTAACTATGAGGGAAATTGTATATTTTTGTGTTGCCAAGATTCCATGAGAGATCGTTAGTTTTGTTGCTGTAGTCAAGATCTGACGTGTTACATTAGTTGACAAGCCCTTCTCCATGAACAAACATTTTGAGCAACAGATGAAAGAAATCTAATTATGGAAAAGTAGGGATACAAGGAAGAGTTGTTGATAGCATTTCTAGGAGCTGACAGTAAGGTGACCAATACGGTTTAAGTGTCGAGATTTTAAATTCACAAACTACAAACTTCCAATGTAACCCTTACTGTTTTTCACCACCAGAGGACTGTGTTGACTTTCAACTGAATCATTCATCAAATCGCCACATTTCTCAGAATGCAACTTCTTCAGCTGAAGAATTCTGGCAGTATGTGCTCACGAATACTCTACTTGTTAATGTAATTCATTGATTGACTCAGAAAGGAAGATGGTCCTAAACACAGAGTATGTTGTGTTCAGGAGGAGAATCCTGGGTTTGTCTCAAGGTATTGAAGAGATGGGAAGTATCCACTGGGACCTGGCTGGATGTCTTCTGCTCAGCTGGATTATTTGTTATTTCTGTGTTTGGAAAGGTGTCAAGTCCTCAGGAAAGGTGAGCTCCCAAACAATAATGTCTAGCAATACCAAGGAACTTAGTCAGTTCCTGTTTGACATTCATTAAATTTGAATTAAATGTCTTATAAATCTTTGTTTGTCAATTCACACAATCAGACAATCCACAGTTGAATTGTATCTCCTCTCATGCACCTCTTTTATTCATTCACCACACACATTTAACAAGAGGGGTAAGCGCAAACTCAGCCTTTCTACAGTGCCCCTGGAGAAGTGTGAGCTTTCAGTGCCTTGCTCAAGGCCACCTCAGCAGTGCCCTGACGAACTGGCACATCTCCAGCTGCCAGTCCACATCCTATAACTTTGTCAGTGTTGGGACTTGATCGAGCAACCCTCCGGTTCCCAAGCCAGGTCCCCATGGACCGAGTTACTAGCCACAACAATAGATATATGAGCTTAACAAAGTCTTATTTATTGCAGGTTTTGTTAAGTGCATATTTATTTTGTCCAACCCACATATTCAGGTCGTCTACATCACAGCGACATTTCCTTATGTCATGATGACTGCTTTGCTGATCCGTGGTGTGACACTGCCAGGAGCCATTGATGGTATTCTATTTTACCTTTCTCCTGACCCAACACGTCTGGCTGATCCTCAGGTGAGGCACACATGTGGGTGATGAGTTCTCTCCTTTATGAATTATACATCAGTCTTATTAAAAGATGCAATGAAACAGAATGCATTGTTTGTTACTGAGGTAGTACAATACATGGTAAGACAATTCTAAACTTCTGGCCACTGCTCCAAACCCACTTATTGATGATCCTTGGTCATCTAGACTTGGATGCCCACTGCTAGCTCTTTTGGGAGCAGACACTCTACCTCTCAGCAGCAGAGGGGCAAAGAAATAGCAGAATATGCTAAAACAGACTTTTGCGACAGTCATGTGGTGTCTCTGTTACAGGTAAGTTTGGCTCAACAAGACGTTAGGCTCACACAAACATGGTATTTATAAATACAGTTTTGCATTTAAACTGTGGTTATTAACTTTTATAATTGACCAGCAGCGACTGACATGATTGACAGCTGCGTCAGAGACTCCTCAGGTCTGACTGGTTGTTTTCCAACAGCCAAGGTAGATTCAAACAAATGCCATTAGAAGCAGTACAAGGAGGAGGAGGAGCAGGAATGAAGGTTACTATATTGTAACCCTAGTTCTATTAGCACAGGTGGAGCCTTCTACTGGACTTTTTGGGTAATACTCCTCTACTAACAAGCACATATTTGCACACTGACAAAAGCATAAACCGAGCTGGCCAATCATCGTGCCTACCTGAATACATGCGGACCCCACAGTACGTAGGGAGGTGGAGTAAAAAAGGGATACATTAAGAAACAATAACAAGCATACGTTTGCAAAAGCTGCCACTACATATGCGTGCGCATCCACACGATACCCTTTTTTGGTCAGCTATCCTTTAATTCATGAACAATCTTTCCACAAACTCTTCGGCATGTCTGTGAATCTATTTGGAAGTAATGGGCCTTGTTGCAATAATCCACTGCCACTGACCATTGCCATTTTTTGAGGACCAATCGACTGACCGACCGACTAACAGTGTGAGCTATACCCCTGTTAGTCACAGCCAAAACAAAATACAACTGAACACTGAATATCTTTTCATTGTTCAAAGGTATGGATGGATGCTGGGAGCCAGATTTTATTCTCCTATGCTGTCTGCACATGCTGTTTGTCATCTATGGGAAGCTACAACAAATACAACAACAACTGCTACAAGTAAAGAATATAAATATTTGTCCTCTGTTACACTACAGTATGTCAGTTTTCATATGACTCATAGGAGTATACATATGAAATCTTTTCTAATTCCAGAGATGCATTTGCCCTGTGCCTGTTGAACAGTGCAACCAGCGTTTTTGCTGGCTTTGCAATATTCTCTGTCCTCGGCTTCATGTCTTATGAGTTGGGTGTCGACATCTCAGCAGTGGCTGAATCAGGTATGACGCTACATGGAATGCCACACGTGGCTTGTATGAGCTTTGGCGCACTGTATTGGTAAAGACATGTGGTGTCTATCTCAAAACGTAAAGTAAACTCTAAACTCAAAACCAAAAAAAAAATACTGTAAACAGTGTTACTTTCTCTGTAATGAACCTAAGATGTACATTTCTGTTTGAATCATTACATAAAATATTTTGCCATTTGCTTTGTACACTTGCAGGTCCCGGCCTGGCTTTTATTGCCTATCCTCGGGCAGTAGCCATGATGCCTTTACCCCATGTTTGGGCTGCCTTCTTCTTCATTATGATTATCTTCCTTGGACTGGACAGTCAGGTGAGGTGTTACGAAGCAGCTAAGTGCTGTGTAGAACAGCTCAATGCCATTAGTATTACCTGTACCATTGACATCATAGAAACTCATTAGATTCAGTGTTATATGGAGCATTAAAGGGACAGTTCACCCCAACATTTTTCCTTACCCGCAGTGCTATTAATCAGTCTGGGTTGTCTTGCTGTGAGCAGTCGAGTGTTGGAGATATCAGCTACAGAGATGTCTGTCTTCCTTTGTATATAATGTTATTAGATGGCATTCACCAAAACAACACATATGTCTCTTTCCAGAAATCATGGGTGCGTTCTGAATCACATACTTTTATTTTTAGTATATACTGCAGCTACTCTTAAAACGTATACTGTTGCATGAAGCAAGCACAAGGTTGGGATGCCCTAAAATTTGACCCTCTTCCTCATATATCCATTACCTTGAAGACCTTGAAGCTCACCTGAGAGGGAGGTCAACCTGGAGAGCTCTGATGCCGCATTTTGCAATAAGCGATAACTGCATACATTGTAGATTTTAACATATCGTCAATTACTTGAATGGTCAGCCATCATTACAGCTTCTGACAGATTTCAACAAGCTGTCAAGCTGACGTCTGTTTGCAGCTCAGTCGATGTGATGAATCTTATTTCTGTAGTTCCAATTTTTTGAGAAAATACATTCAATAACTCACAGCAAAAAATTCTAGCTTGAAATATAGCACAACAGTAAAGAGGAAAAGTATGTTTTTTGGGGGTTTTTTTTTGTGCACCGTCCATTTGATCTATGCTGAAAACGATGATTGTTTTTTTGTGTTTTTTTTCACCCACAGTTTGTGTATCTGGAAGCTATGGTCACAACTGTATCAGACATGTATCCATCCCTCTTTCTAACCGGTCATCGACGTCAACTGCTTCTGCTGATCACCTGTGGATTATGCTTTCTCATCGGCCTCTGTATGGTCACTGACGTGGGTGTCTTTTTATCTCTGTGTGATTTAAAAAATTCGTCACTCTCTGTGTCCATCTGTGTGTCTGTTTGACAGCATGTTTGTGCCAACAGTTAGAAATGCAGGCATAATATTACTTCCTGCTGAACTGAACAGATAAGAACCACTGTTTCAAAAATCTCTCCCTCTGTTTCCTCTCCGTCTGCAGGGAGGACTTTATGTGTTTCAGCTTTTTGACTACTACGCCTGCAGTGGAATCCCGTTGATACTTTTTGCCATTTTGGAGTCCATTTGTATAGGATGGGTATATGGTGAGCAACATTTAACATCTCATCCAGTCAACCAGCACTAAACATTTCACTATCCAATGATTCATGCACCTATGTCCAGTTCCACATCAGTTTTACATGACCTACATGCTGATTTGATCGGTCAAAGTCAAGTTTCTATTTCTGATATTCATATAAAACCGTTTTTTTCCGGACTTATATTTCATCATGTTAACATTTTTTAGTATAAATGACCTGATAATAACATGACTGTCTGTCTCCAAGGTGCTGATCACTTCTACAGTAATATTACAGACATGATTGGCTACCGCCCCATGCCCTATATGAAATATTGTTGGAGGTACATCACTCCATGTGTATGCTCAGTAAGTATATACAGTGAATTATTGTCACTCTGAGCCAAACAAAGTCACTATGGTGTGAATCACACTGTTAAAAATGTAAGTTGGGGCGTCGGTAACGTAGTGGGTTGTGCTGGTGCCCCATGTACAGAGGCGATGCCTCCCTGCAGTGGTCGCAGGTTCAACTCCGGCTTGCAACCCTTTGCTGCATGTTAACCCCTTCTCTCTCTCTCTCTCTCTCTCTCTCTCTCTCTCTCTCTCTCTCTCTCTCTCTCTCTCTCTCTCTCTCTCTCTCTCTCTCTCTCTCTNCCCAAAAAAATAATCTATAAAAAAATGTAAGTAAGGGATAATGCTTTTCAAGGTTTCCATTACCAGGATTTAATTGCCAACAGGGAGGCACAAAGGTCGTTTTTTTCCTGATTATGGACGCCTCAAAAGGCATGATCCTGCTTGTACCATGGTCACTTACCAAAGAAAGTGTTAAGAATATTCATCATATTTTCATGTTTTGCCATCAAAATCTGATGTTTTTCACAAGTCATAACTCAGTTTCCCTGGTAGAAATAATAGTTTAGGAAAACATCAAGTCCCTGGGCTCTAGCTTTCTTGAAATTATGCCCCCTGGACAATATAGCTGAATAGCCCTGCTAAACAGTATGTCTAAAAGCCTAAACATTATAACCACTGACAGGTGAAGTGAATAACTTTGATTATTTTTGTTGCAATGCATTGTTCTGCTGGGAAACCTTTGGTTCTGGCATTCATGTGGATACCACCTGACATGTTCCACCCACTCAAACGCCGCTGCAGACCAAGTACCCCCGATACCTATTAGCTATAGGTATCGTATAGATAATTCCTCATTTCAGCTTCACGAATCAGCCATTCGCCATCCATTGCAGAGCTTTAAATCAAGTGACAGAAATAAATAGAAACAGGATGTCTGACAAAAGCTCAGCTCAAAATTTAAACTGAATCTGTAACTGTTACTCACATTTTCTACTTTAAATATGTAACTTAGTTACTTGCCATTGCTCCCCAACTCTTATCTTTGTTCACAGGGCATATTCATTTTCTCTCTGGTCAAATTCACCCCTCTGAGGTACAACAACACCTACCACTACCCCTGGTGGGGCCACGCCCTCGGGCTATTACTCGCTTTGTCTTCAGTCAGCATGGCAACACTGTGGTTTCTCTACAGTCTGGCTGTAACTCCAGGAACACTGAGACAGGTACTCTGACTGTTACACATGTTAGGATATTTTACTTTTTACTGTTTTCAGAGTGGTGTTCTAGTTTTGGTGGATTAACTGGGAGTCTACAGGTATCAGCAACTTAAATTTAATGCTTTTAAGACCTTTTGAGATCATTTTTATCCAAATTTAGGACTGATTTTTGGACAAATCATCTTTTCTTCTTCAAGCATTGCAGGTACATATAAAGGTAAGTAGCATATATGTGGTCCTGAGCAGAGGTAGGTTTTATATAGAAATATGTTTATTAGAGTGAGTTAGGTTTAGGGCTGCCCTGACTAAGAATCTTCCTAGTCAACCAATAGTCGTCATTTAGGGCCATTAGTCGACTAGTCACCTGCATGTTTATGATATTAATTTAATTATTAAATGATATATTTTGGGCGGGGCAACACAATGGTTTGAGTTGAAGGTGTGAGAAAGAATAGTATCAGTAACATTGTTAACACTGTGCTACATTACAGAGAAATACAAAACCGTACTAATGAACCTTCATTAATATAGGCCTATATTTTATCTACAAGTGCACGTCACACACTGAGCGAGCCGCCTGTTAATGACGCTGTGGGCTAATGGGCATGTAGCTACTTCCATGTTTCAGATGATACGTCATGTTTGTAGTCGACCAATGAAGATGAGTTTACATATCACCTTGGGTTCGTCCTTCACCTTCTCAAAATGATCCCACACTTTGGATTTCCTGCCCGACATGTTATTAACTAGCCTGTGGAATAACCGCAGGTACCAGCCCTGGAAATTAACCTGACTCCTGTCTGACTGCTGAGCGTGGCCACTTCCTGTGTCTTTCCTTCCAAATTAAATCCCCACATGGTCCAGTCATATAGGTTTTGATTTATTTTGTCAAGGCACAGCTCCTAATAGAGTTTCACTTTTTGTTTTTCTGTGATTAAGCGACCAACGAAATCTTGCTGACTAATGACCTTTCTGGTCAAATAACGTTTGGTCGACTATTAGGGGGCAGCCCTAGTTAGATTGATCCACATTTTGCCAACAGGTAAGTGCAGGTACAAAGTAAAAAGACAGTATTAGGTTCAGTGGTAGGTCTAAAGATTTGTAACATCAGAAATGTTTATGTAGAAGAACTTGGCTCATTTTAACAAAAAGAAATTAAAAGATGGATAAATTAAATTACATAAAATGTTTGTTGCAAAGAAGACTTCACAAATTCAAATTTAAGACTATGCAATGACATTTAAGGCCTGACATTTAAATAATTGAATTTAAGACATTTGAAGACTTTCCAAAGACTTGCAGACACCCTGATTAATGGTGGCTCTCTCCTTCTCTCCTCACAGAGACTGAAAGTGGTGACCACTCCAGCAGACCTGTCAAGAACATCACGGGAGAAAACTCTTACAGTTGAAACATGTCCTTCCCAAAATGAACATGAACTGTGTGCTTTGAACATGACTGAAAAAGATCAACCTTAATTCTAAGGGTTGAAAGATTTTCTAAAATTAATGTAACAGCATGTTTTATTTGGTTGACTCAATATTATATAATGCACAAATGTTTTACTTCTGAAAAATTTGAGGAATCTGAAGTGATTAGCTGTTTAAAATGAAACAATTAAATTACATATTGCAGGAGTTTAATGTAATTACATTTTCAATGGTTATTAAATTTATTTAATGGTATTGTATGTATTAAATGTGTGTATTTACAGTGTGTATGTGGCAAAATGAAGGCTCTGCATGGAAATGTCTTTGTTTTATGTCACCTTGAGCAGGCAGATAAATAAATCAGCTGATTAAAGTGAGTAGAGTATTAAGTTTGTGTTGACTGTGGGTGAAAATTAGCATGTATTAACTTCAGATTCAGAGATAACTGGCTATTCATTTAACTTCATTTAAAATCAATGACACTCCAATCAAGCTGCAACTGTGAACTCAACCACATGAAAAACCTTAAAACCAGTCAGTAAAAAGCTACAGTAAGTCTATATTTATACACACACCACTGTCAGGACCTCCCACATGTCTCCTGCAGACGGGCAGCCAGCTTTTTACCGATGTTATGTTTGATATCATTTGCATATCTGATTCTCTGATTTCTAAATCTGTGATCTGCTATGATCCACTGTCAACTAAACTAATGTTATGAAAGCAACAAGTAAAAACTGCCTGACCAGTGAATGACATTCATTGGTTGAATTCTTTCTGTAGGCGTCAACCAAACACTTGCATAAGATTCTCCCCCACAGCTTCCATCCAGTTAATGCAACAGGGCTCCAGAGGCACATGTAAGTACTGACCAGCTCTTATGTACCTTGCTGCTGATTTAGGATCATTTGTGAATTGGCATTGAACTTTTGATCCATGCTAACCTGCTCTGCATTAAAACTAATAATCATATTTATTGACTATATACTCGCTGTGATATACCATTCAGTAATAATTCAAAATGATAAAGAATGCATAATATTACTGACTTAAAGCAATGCTATCTTTATATGGCAGCAACACAGCAGGTTCAGTAACTTGGCCTGTGTGGAGTGTTTTACAAAAAGGTCATAGATACGGGTTTTATAAACACAGTAATAGTAAAGTCGGCAGAGCCATTGCTCTCAAAGTCAATGTACAAACTGTCTGTTAGTGGAAATGCTCAGAGCTGAGTTAAACATAAATCTCAATGGTTATGCATGAGTTAAAGCCAAAGAGGTTTGGCAATAGATATGTTCCTATACGTACTACAGGGAATACGCAATGATGTTATGGCGTATTGCATTCTGGGTAAAAGCATCCATACTTAGGACACGCTTCTTTAACAGAGACAAAAAGCAAGAATGGACTGGTCAAAGAGAAAGTGCAACACTCCCTAAGTATGAACTAACATACATTTAAAATACTCAGGTGCCTACAAATGTGTACATAAGTAGAGTACTTGAGTAAATGTACTTAGTTACTGTCCAGCACTCAGTGGTAATCCTAGACTCTGGGGGGCTGCAGGCAAAGAAGCCCATCAAGGCACCCCAACACCTCCCTATTCCTCTTCTTGTTTTTCATGCATTTCTGGTGACTAGAATGGTATGCTCGTTTCATTGGGTTGACGGTTTCGCCTATGTTTGAATTACAGTTACAGGTAGCTAGCTTACTGTCGGTAGCAAGAAGGGGTACCATTTATGGCCCTGACACACCAAGCCAGCAGTCGCCCGCTGGTCAAAATTGAGCTAGCGGTGAGTGTCCCCAGGCCTTGTGTCCCAAACCGTTGGGCCTCATCGGCACTAGTTAGCTTTTTTCCACAAATTCATCATGTTGTATCGGCATCAGCGACTGCAGAACCTGTGGGTGAATGAAGTCACTCTGATTGGCAGTTCAGCTGAGCGCATGAGAAGAGAAACTGAAGTAAGGAAAATAAACAAAGCTAAAATCAAGAGGGAGTAAGACCAAAACAAACTTGTTATGCAAGGTAAGATTATTTTTCTCAAGCCATTGAGCTCTTTAGCAGAAACATTTTGTGGCATTATGTCCATTATATGCTGGTGTGGCATTATGTCCTCTCATGCAAGTGCAAACGTACATGCTGGTTGGCTGTTGGTTGTAGTCTTTGCAGTGAGTTCATGTGCAACTTTTGTAGCAAGATGTGGAGACACAGCAGGAGGCTGTCGTTGCTATTAGTTCTCTAAAGTCAGTTTGGTGTGTCTGGGCCATTAGGGTTTTTAGGGCAGCGGTGGTGCACTGTACGATGCCTTAATGGGAGGTTTAAGGGGGTTAATTGTGGTCATTGCAACATTTGCCAATTTGAGTGACCATCAGGGGCCCCTTTTCCAATTTTTTTTTTTTTTGGGGGGGGGGGCTGCAAATCTTTGCCTGGTTTACATCTCCTGATAGTGCATCCCTGCCACTACTGCTTATGATACACACTGTCACTGTTCTGATGCAATATTGCAGTTCAGTTGACCTTTCCAAATGGAGCCAGTGAGTAATCCAGACAAGGAACTGATGAAAGATGACAATGATCCAAATCAACCTCCATCGAAATCTGATCTGAGAGGCCAGTGGGCCAACAAGAAAGAGTTCATTTTGGCAGTAATCGGTGAAATCATTGGTCTGGGCAATGTTTGGAGATTTCCATATCTGTGCTTCAAAAATGGAGGAGGTAAGAAAATGACTAAAAGTATCATCTACACAATAATTAAATAGAAAATAAAGACAAAATAGAGGGCAAGACAAGAACACAAAGTATGAATTACAGCTAGACCTGTTGCAATCAAAAATAATGCTCCAGTTTATGTTGTTTTTCATACAATTCCTCCTTGCAGGAGCTTTCCTGGTTCCTTACATTTTGTTCCTGTTCACCTGTGGAATGCCGGTCTTTTGTCTGGAGTTATCTCTGGGACAGTTAACTGGTCAAGGTGGAATCACATGTTGGAGGAAAATATGTCCCGTCTTTGAAGGTACTGCTAGCTCAAGAAAGCATCCAATACAGTGGAATATAACAGCTATAAAATGTGTGAACTTATCAATTGTTTACATGTTTTCTACCCAGGTTTAGCCTACGGCAGTCATGTGATAATGCTATACACTGTGATGTATTATATCATCATCCTGGCCTGGGCCTTCCTCTACCTCTTCTCCTCCTTCCACACTGTACTCCCCTGGGCCAGCTGCAACAACACCTGGAACACAGGTGCACAGATACAATATGGTCTATGATATTATTATCACTAGTATGTAGCTTACTGTTTTTTTTAAGGATAATTATGAGCAAATTGTATACTTTTTGTGTTGCCAACAAATTCAATGAACTGAGCCAAAATCTGATATAGCCATGGTAGAGCACTGTTGTTGTCCAAAAAGTGTTTAAAAACACATCAATGAGCCATCGTGTTGCACTGGGTGACATGTTCCCTCTTTGCCATGAACATTGGTGCTGTAGTTTTCTTTTTGACTCAATCCCACAAACATGGCACTGCTGCCATACATTTTTGCATAGACTGTGTATTAACACATTCTTCTAGACAGGTCTTCAGTGGTGTTCCTGGAATTATTAGTGGTTTCGGGTCTTTCACAGCGTCCTCCAGGCAACCTAGCTGAGGCCAAATACCCTCGCTTGTGTCCAGATGATGAGCTAGCTACCTGCCCACCATGGCTCTCTTCTGGAGCTCTCCTCTGTCTTTCTTTGGTATTTCAGTGGTGTTGTGGATGGCTCTTCCTTTCCTCACTTCTTTGATGTCCAACAGACTGAAGGCACTGGACAGGAATCAGGCTGCAAAGCCCCTGAATCTGACCTCTATTTAGAGACACCTTGCTCATCGTCCGACTTGTTGACAACCGCTTCCTTTCAAAGGCCTCTTCCAGGTTCTCCTCAAGGGACTGTTAGCGCCAACAGACCTGCTTGTTTGGGGACTCGGACAGATGAACAATATCTTGTCTCAAAGTGGCAGTCATATATTGGTTTGGGAACTTCAGTTGCTGCTCAAGGTCCACTAACAGCTGCCAGCCCCTCACAGAGGCCAGGATGTCTGCTGATGTTTTTGCAGCGGGTCTTGGCTACTCCCCAGTTCTGACAAAGGTGATAGCTTGGTTGGAGGGGCTGGAATGTTCGGCCCATTTGACGCCTGCACTGATGGCCTCAGCCATGACCTTGAGGACCTGGTCATGCCTCCATCTGTAACGTCCCTCTTCCGGTGCCTTTGAACAGCTGCTCGGGATGTACTCAATGGTTCCTTGCTTGGAGAAACTTTATCCACTGTGGTTCTGCTTTCCACAGCTCAGCCCGAGTTGCCTTCCTCTCAAGTGCGTTCTCCCATCTTGTCCAAGCATCATTTTACCCCATTCCCACTATCCTGTGAGATCTCTCCCCCTCAACTGCTGCTCTTACCTCTTTCTGGACTAGGGGATGATTTTTCTTCCCTTTGGTGATTTTAACATTGGGAGTTGAAAAGGATCCCAGTCCAGCCCTGCCTCTTGGCACCACTCCCACCAGCCTGCTGTAATGCAGTCTTGACTCTACTTGCCAAACAGCCTCCTCTGCCCTCCACTTCTCACCAGTCTTCACTTCAATCTCAGCTTTGGCCACCTTTGGATCGTTTGAGTCTCTGTACCGCAATACTTCTCTGGCTCTCGTCACCTTGACCTTCTCTTCCAAGGACTTGAACAGCAGTCGCAGCTTGTTGCGGTGTCCATACAGTGTGATGCTGCTCAGACTCTTTGGTAGCCCCAGCAGTCTTCTGAGGTGGATGCTGTCCTTCCTCTTCAAGGTTTATCCGTCAAGCTCGGCACTTCATAGACAAGGAGTGGCCACAAGATTCTGGGAAGAATGCAATGCTGGTAAAGCCCTGCTTTAAGCTTCCTTGGTAGGCTAGATTGGTCCACTGACTCCAGCCAGCAATCCATCTCTCGGCAGGTTGGCTGGATGAATGCTCCATCCATTAGGGTGTTGTCAAACACTTTGCCTAAGATCTTAACAGGCTTCTTAGTGATGGTTCGGATGGTTGCACCTGCAACACTGATCGGGAACTTGTCACCCACCTTTCCTCTTCACAGCACCATTGATTTTAACTTGGCTAGCTTGAAACATATCTGGGCCCGCTCTATCTGCTTTTCAAAGCCCTGCAGGATCCACCAACAGCCTGGGACTGACTCTGTGGTGACTGTGAGGTCATCCATAAACACCCTGATAGGTGGCTGGCATTGAGCTGATTTCATCTTGTGCCCCCATTTTGTGCATCTTCAGTGGGAACAATATTTCAGAAAGTATAGAGAGATGAACTAATGATTTTTTAATTTTGTTTTTCTCATGGGATGTCTATAATCCTGCCATGTACTTTTGAGCCACTTATGTTGGTAATGTTGTGGTAACTACATCAAGTCTGACGGCGTCATGAATAATGTGCTAGTTACATTTGTTGGCAACTCTTCCTCCATGCAGGAGCAATGTTAACAAAAGAGGAAATAATCAAAGTAAAAGAAAAGTAGGGTCACAAAGAAGAGTTGTTGATAGCATTTCTAGGAGCTGACAGGAAGGTGACCAGTACATATAAAGTTTCAAGATTTTGAGATTTCCTGCATCACAAACTTGCATTCTAACTGGTTATTATTACCTTCCACTACCAGAGGACTGTGTTGATTTTCGACTGAATCATTCATCAAATGGCCACATTTCTCAGAATGCAACTTCTTCAGTTGAAGAATACTGGCAGTATGTGCTCACAAATACTCTACTTGATATGGTAATCCTTTAATAGACGTAGAGAGCAAAGTGTTTCTAAACCTAGAGTATGTTGTGTTCAGGAGGAGAGTGCTGGGTTTGTCTCAAGGTATTGAAGAGATGGGAAGTATCCACTGGGACCTGGCTGGATGTCTTCTGCTCAGCTGGATTGTTTGTTACTTCTGTATTTGGAAAGGTGTCAAGTCCTCGGGAAAGGTGAGCTCCCAAACAATGTCTGACAATGCCGAGGGACTGAATTAATTTCATTTCATCCACTCCCTGTATTTATATCTTTACTTCTCTTTCAGGCTGTCTACATCACAGCAACATTTCCTTATGTCATGATGGCTGCTTTGCTGATCCGTGGTGTGACACTGCCAGGAGCCATTGATGGTATTCGATTTTACCTCTCTCCTGACCCAACACGTCTGGCTGATCCTCAGGTGAGGCACAAATGTGGCCAGTGACAGATCCAGCAGACCTTTCATTTTCTCATATTCTAATGATGAAATGTAGATAATTTTTAGATTTTTTTGAGTTGATGTCAATTGTAGGACGATCTACCATTGAATGTGGGAGATGAGTGCAAACTGTACTGTACTTCATGGTTTCTACATCACTACTGGGTCTTCATAAAACAATAAACACAATGCAGGTTTGTAACTGGGGTAGGATATTACATGATAAGCTAATTCTAAACTTCTGGCCACTGCACTGTGCGGTTAAAATTTAAATATTTCTGTCTCTTATTTGCTCCATAGTCTGTGTATTGGATTAGCAATTAGAGACTTTGGTCGTCTCAACACTGGCGTCTTCTTTGGGGCAGGTATCCTGAGGTATCCTATAAACCTAAAATGCTCAGTATCTGTGTTAATGGTAATTATTATCTACTTTGTACACATTATCCAGAGGACAAAACCTTTGACTAACACTGTTTTAACAGCTAGCCTTTCAAGGCACATATCCACAACTTGGTCGTCCTATTAAAGAGAGGTGGTGTCTTCGGTTGACAGACCCTTTGCAATCTTGCCTAGGAGCTAGAAAGTGTCTTCAGTAGTCATAAAAGTATTTAGACAACCACATACAATGACTAAGGTTCCTGCTCCAGACCCTCTGGAAGCAACAAACATAAATCCCTGTTTCTTTGAGATGTTTTTTGCATTCATTGAATGACAGTGTAGCATATGTCTAACCATTCTCATCCTGGCAGATGATAAATCATTTGGGCTTCAGTTGGCGGTTGCCCTCTTCAACCCTGAGTCCCACATGACAATAAGTGACCAGTTGGTGCAGTAGTACTGAACGCAGCTAAACCAATCCTAATCACAATCTGAAACGATTTATAAATGTCTTTCTGTATCTTTAAATAAAATGGATATGTAACTAAACAATAACAACAAAAGATAATTATCAATTGAATATCTTTTCATTGTTCAAAGGTATGGATGGATGCTGGAAGCCAGATATTATTCTCCTATTGTGTCTGCACAGGCTGTATGGCATCTATGGGAAGCTACAACAAATACAACAACAACTGCTACAAGTATGGAAAATAAATATTTGTCTGTTTGTTTGTTTGTATACTACAGTATGTCAGTTTTCATATGAGTCAGTATACATATGAAATCTTTTTTCAATTCCAGAGATGCATTTGCCCTGTGCCTGTTGAACAGTGCAACCAGCCTTGTTGCTGGCTTTGCAATATTCTCTGTCCTCGGCTTCATGTCTTATGAGTTGGGTGTCGACATCTCAGCAGTGGCTGAATCAGGTATGACGCTGCATGTAACTCCACTTTAGGGCACTGTATTAAAAAAGACCTGTGATGATGTCCATCTCAAAACTTACTGTAAACTGTAAACTCAAAGAAATACTGTAAACAGTGACTTACATTACTTTATCTGTAATGAGCCGAAGATGCACATTACTGTATTAATCATTTGCTAACATATTGTGGTATCTGCTTTGTACACTTGCAGGTCCCGGCCTGGCTTTTATTGCCTATCCTCGGGCAGTAGCCATGATGCCTTTACCCCATGTTTGGGCTGCCTTCTTCTTCGTCATGATTATCTTCCTTGGACTGGACAGTCAGGTGAGGTGTTACTAACAAACTGTGGTAAATTGTGTGGGTTTGACATGAACTTAGGAAACATTAACCCTAAAATTTGTCCACAGACTATATGTATATAAAATGTTTCTCACTTCAATCAATTTTATTACAGCAAAATTAATAAGTGATATATAAATCGATACTTGGCGTCAGTGTATCAGTAGCATATTGCTACACAAAATATTACAATACTATGCTGTATCAATTTTTATCACCACCCTAATACAAACACACACACACACACACACACACACACACACACACACACACACACGTATATATCCATAACCTCTACTTTAGATCAGCCATGTCATGTTCCAGTAGCCCATTTCTCATCAGGATGTCCTGGTTCCCCAACACCTGACACGGACCTTGTTGACCCGGCGACGTCCGAGCCAGTGACCTGAGATGGGCTAGCAGCTTTAAGGACCTTGCCTAAGGGCCCAGACTGGATATGTGTTACACCGCCCTGACCCAGAATCCAATCCCCAGCCCTCCATGTGAAGTCAGTAGCCTTAACCACTGAGCTAGAAGTGGTCAACATCAAGAAATCCACCAGTGGCTGGAAAAGGCTGGACTGAAAGACAGCACCCTGAGATAATTCAGCACATAACAGCAGGGTGTAAGATGCAGGCAGGAAGAACGTACATGGAACGCCATATCCAAGTGGCTGGCATAGTGTACAGGCACATCTGCACTGAGTGTGGGCTGGAAGTCCCAAGGTCACAATGGAAGACACGTTCTAAGGTGGTTGAGAATGACCGAGCTAACATCATGTGGGACTTCCAGATCCAGACTGACACACTGGTGATGGCTAACCAACCGGACATTGTGTTGATGGACAAACAACAGAAGAAGGCAGTGGTGATAGATGTAGCAATCCCGAGCGACAGCAACATCAGGAAGAAGGAACATGAGAAGCTGGAAAAATACCAAGGGCTGAAACAGGAGCTGGAAAAGATGTGAGGAGGCAACAGTGGTGCCAGTGGACTTAACATGGGCACCCTGTTGGAGCTGAGTAGTCATCATTAAAATCAGTGAAAGCCATGAGACAATCACAAGCACATAAAGTGACTGCTGAACAAAAAACTGTAGAACTGCTGAATTCTCATTTGATTCAGTGTAAATGTGGAGCATTAATCTCTGCTGTTCTCTATTACAAAAACTTATTTTTTTCTACCCACAGTTTGTGTATCTGGAGGCCCTGATCACATCCATATCAGACATGTATCCATCCTTCTTTCTGACTGGCCATCGACGTAAACTGCTTCTGCTGGTCGTCTGTGCTTTCTGCTTTCTCATCGGTCTCTGTATGGTCACTGATGTATGTGTCTTTTTTGTTTTTGTATGATTTAAAGAAAATAGTGGCCTGTTTGTGGCATACAACTGAGCAGAAAAGAGCCACTGTTTCAAAAATGATGTTCTCCTCATCTCTCCCTCTGTTTCCTCTCTGTCTGCAGGGAGGACTTTATGTGTTTCAGCTTTTTGACTACTACGCCTGCAGTGGAATCCCATTGATACTTTTTGCCATGCTGGAGTCCATTTGTATAGGATGGGTATATGGTGAGCAACATTTAACATCTCATCCAGTCAACCAGCACTAAACAAGCATTTCACCATCCAGAGATTCATGCACCTATGTGATAATAACATGAATGTCTGTCTCCAAGGTGCTGATCACTTCTACAGTAATATTACAGACATGATTGGCTACCGCCCCATGCCCTATATGAAATATTGCTGGAGGTACATCACTCCATGTGTATGCTCAGTAAGTATATACAGTGAATTGTTGTCACTATAGTGTGAATTACACTGTAAAAAAACGAAAGGCAATAAATGTATTGTAATGCAATTTTGGGACAGGTGCTCCATCTTGTGAGGAGCAAGCTTTGTTACCCATGCCTGCTGAGGTGGTTAAGTGCTTAGGCCCCACAAATATTTGACTATTTGTTCCTTTTTTTAATACAGGGTTTGAGAGTTCGAACAGGGTTTGGCGGACGTTCAGGACAACAGTGACATTCACATGATACAGTAAACAAGCCAACTTAGCGCTCCGGGCTAATGCGTGTTAACTATTGTCGACACTAGATATCAAACAAAAGCCAGACACTGTATTGTATTTAGTAGCTGTGAGCTGTAAAATGGCGATAATGTCATCTTGGACACTGATCGGGCAAAGCTGCTCTTCTTCCTGGCACCTGCCACCGTCTCATTCATGTTGTGTTCAGGTGGATTTTTGCGTCAGGTTACTCACGCCAGTTTTAACTCTAGAATATTTTGTGTTGACTCGCTTCATACGCACGAATAACTCAAGTCATGCGCGTAAAATCGATTAATGAACTTCTGACAGTACATCCCTGAAGGATCTCATTGCTGTATGGCTATCGTGGTGCAAATTGGTTGTTGTGTTCAGATTTTTCAACTCTCGCGAGTAAGCATATGATGCGAAATAGCGTTACTTGCTTCATTCAAGACGCTTATATTGCATATTTCATGTCATTATCGTGGCGTCCACTGCATCCATTGCAGCCGTACTTGTCTTTTGTTCTGATTTGCTAAAAAGTTTTAGCAGTCAAATCTGATGGGGAAGGGAAGAGATAGAGAAGGGAAAACATAGATGCATTACCTTTGCGGTGGCTGGGTGCAAGATCTTCTAATTCACAAGCCAGCAAACACAGTCAGCTCACATAGTTAAGGTGGCTCTCCTCTTTTCAAACAAAATACAGTAGGTAAGCAGGTAAACCCTAATGCAGGCTCAGATAACAGAGCGTGTTTCTCACAAGATGGCACCCCCACCTTACATGGCATAACGTACCTTCGCTTTCCCTATTAGTAGCCTAAGTTATGTTATGTATCTTTTTTTATATAGGGCACATTGCTCTTCTCTCTGGTCAACTTCAGCCCGCTGAGGTTCAGCAGCACCTACCAGTACCCCTGGTGGGGCCACGCCCTCGGGTTATTTTTCACTTTGTCTTCAGTCGTCATGGCGCCACTGTGGTTTGTCTACAGTCTGATTGTAACTCCAGGAACACTGAGAGAGGTACTCTGGCTATTACACATGTTAGGGACTGTACTTTATATATCAGAGGAGGGATGTGTGTGTGTCTGTTTTTTTTATCTTAACCTTTCCTGAAGCTACAAATATTTTTCTATGAGCCTCCCTGAGTGACTGGGGGAAAATGTGTGACCCTGCATTGCAGCCAAGGTTTGGTTTCAGGTTTCCTGGTGGAAGCATTTCTCCCACATGTTTTTAAGGACCACTGGAAATTTGAAAATCCCACGATAATTTCTCTTTTTACAGTTTTCGGCTGTGATAAATGGATTATGTTGATTCTTTAAGAAAACAGGCCTTTTAAAACCAGGCTGAATTTGGGTTTTAGCAGGTTTTTAAAATGATTACAAAATACAACCATTTAAAATTGTATGTCCCTCCCCTAAGCCAAACTAAAAAACAAGTCCCTCCCAAGTGCTTAAAAAATCCCCCCCCTCCCCATATAAATAAATAACAGCCTCTTAGAATATTTTTACTCATGGTGGCTTTTTCCTTTTCTCCTCACAGAGACTGGACGTGATGACCACTCCAGCAGACGACCTGTCCAGAGCACCACTAAAGAAAACTCTCAGTTCTGAAACATGTCCTTCCTGCGATGAACATGAACTGTGTGCTTTGAACATGACTGAAAAAAATCACCTGTAATGAGGTTTGAACGTTTCCTTGTGGACTCATTTTGAAGTGTGTAAAAATACTCTGCTATGATTTAGGCTATATTTTATTTACTGGAGTTTTCCCTCATAAAAAGTTAAAAAAAAGAAAACCCTGAAAAAGTGCACATCAAGATGGCTGTCGAGGAAACATAGAAGAGATTCAGCCATACATGTTTAAGCCTCAGTCAGACCCAGATTCAGATGGGAAGTCAGTCGTGCACAAAAAAAAATCGGTGCCCAGCAGACATGTCAGAATGGTGAGTGTAGTTAACATCTTTTATTTATGTTGTTTATTAGCTTGTAACTTGCATTGGCTGACGCAGTATTAGTGGTTGTAAACACTTATTAATATCTGCTACAGTGAGTTCACATTGGTTCAGTTTACATTCAAAAACTTAACACTCTCCCATGTTTCCTGACAGAACTTTCACTATGCTAATGCTAACTCTGCTCTCTGTCCTGACAAGTCCGGTCTGTGCTGGAGGTTCTGGAGTCTGTTCCCGTCTATATGAGTTCACCAAATTGGACAGCGATTGGCTTTCATAGTGGTGATGTAGCTTGCCTGCGCATGTTTCAATCTAAGGTTTGAGGGAAAGTGCACAGACATCGCCCCCTTCAGTAGAGGAATATGAAAACATCTCTCTAGTGATGAGCTTTGCAGAGATACAAGTCATTATAGTCATGGTCAGACACACTATAAATAGAATCCACTGGTTTAACTTGAAACAATTAAGGTAACAATTTGCATTAATCTTTATTGGTACTTCCAACTCTGGCCTTAATAATCCGACAAACCCAATTAGTTTAATACAACCAGCATGATTTGCTTTGACCTTGAAAAACTCAATTAAGTTGAACCAACTTAATATTTAGCCAAAAGTTGTGGTAATTTTTATTGATCAAATTAATTTATTTAAGATATTCCAGCTTACTTAATTTGCTTCCAGTGTACTCAAAAATGTCAAAAATGCTTTTGATTTTGACCAACCTCTTAAAATAAGTTCATTATTAAAACATTTTGATGTAACATATAAATAAATATTTTTATGCTGAAAAACTTCATCAACATTTGTACATAGAGTACATTTATGGGGACATAAACACATTTTGAAGTGGAGGGGGAGTTTAAACATCCTTTTGGAAAATGGTCTGAAATGTATTTAACAGCGTGTTTTATTTGGTTGACTTAATGTTATCTAATGCAAAAATGTTGAGGACTCTGACGAGATTAGCATCATACTTAAAACACATGTAACAACTTACAGGAGTTTATTTACGGTATTGTATGTGTGAATTTGCAGTGTGTATGTATATGTATATGATGTATCCCACCTTTAATAATTAAATGAATAAATCAGCTGATTAAAGTCAGTAGAGAATTAAGTTTCTGTTGACTGTGGGTGAAAATGAACATGTTATAACTTCAAATCTAAGGTGGTGATTTCAAAAAAGGGAGATTACTGACTATTTAACATCATTAACAACCACTGATGTTTAGAAAACAGAGCTTGAGCTTGGCACAGTTCTCACATGTGTCCAGCAGAGGGGGATAGATGTTAGATATTAGACCACAAAGGCAACTGTCCCGTCCCGTCAGACGCTGTGAGGACACTCTTCTTATATGTGCATTATCATCACAGATCTCTGGTTTAGAGTGGGTTTATTCTGTAAGATGGTCCATGCTAAGCAAACAAGCTGCTGGGTTGATTTGTTGCAGTTAGAGACTTTTTCTGGCACATGCACAGAAATTTATAAACGTTAGCGGGTTAAAACGAAGGTTATGTTACTGCAAACAGTGCAAAGATGTACGGCATCTTAATGTTACCACCTACTGGAAAAAGCAAAAATGTCCTGCTTTATCTTACTTTGCTTGTCAGTTGACTGAATTCCTCTCAAAGGATCTAGCTACTGTACAAACATGCACCTGTAGCACACACACACACACACACACACACACACACACACCTCTAGATTTAGGTAGATTAGGTAACTGTTGGCGCCTTCACTGTGTCAGAGGGACAATAGAAGCACATACAAACATCGAGTGCTGGAGTGTCAAACTCATTTTAGTGTCCACATTCAGTCAGTCAACCTCTCACTGTCATTACATGTTCATTTATCCAGACATTTCCTGATACAGATTCTTTTGAACTGAAGCTACTGATTGACAATATTTTGCACAATATTCTATATCTATAAGTATTTAGTGTTTCTGCAGAGAACCATATCCTGGTCAAAATGGAAACGCCTCTATAGCAGCATTTCACACAAAGCAGCTACTCACTCTTTAACCTGCTCTTAAAACCTTGCACCTCTTACTCTAGTCATCTAGTGGGCCAGATTCTAGCCCATGGGCCGTGGGTTTGACACCCCTGGTCTAGTGCATTGTAGTACATTGAAGTACCGCAGCATGCACGATACAATGATAGTGATGTCACGGCATCCTGAACAGTCCCCAAGAGACTCAGCCAGTGGTGCTACGTACAGCTGTAAATGTCTACAACAATTGCATCTGGCATTCAGTATACGAGTAGTATACACTAATGCTGTTGTAATAATAATAATAATAATAATAATAATAATAATAATAATGATGATGATGATGATGATGATAAACCTAAATATTGCTCCCATAGATTCAAATAAGTAATCAGTAATCTTCTAAGTAATCTTCATGGTGGAGGAAAAAAAAAAAACATTTATTATTTAATCCTGTAAAATTCATCATTTTATTCAAGGTTACTTTTGAAATTTAATAGGTTAAAGATTACTAGTTACCCTGTTTGAAACTGCAAAGCAACAGAGTGAATGTTTTATTCTACATATATTCTACTGTGTTGCTGAGTTTAAAATTTATTTTAAATGCTCAGAAAATGGAGTTCATGCTCTCCTCTAAAGCTCACTCACAGTTGATTGATGATTTTAACATTTCCACTTCTGACAGTAAACCCGTTGAAGGGGTGTCCTCATACAAGTGTTTGGGTATACGGAGAGATGACAAGCTTTCATTTAATGCAAATATTGCTCCACTGGTTGGAAGTGAAGATTGGCTTTTATTTTAGAAATGAATCTTGTTTTACTTTCATTGCTAAGAAAAAACTTGTGGAAGCTTCTTTTCTGTCTGTGATTGATTACAGTGACAGTGCAGTTTCCTCCGTTTTACGTAGCCTTGATTCAGTATACCATGCATCTCTACACTTTATTACAAATACAAAGTACCGCACTCGTCACTGCATTCTTTATGATTTGGTTGGTTGGACATCACTGACCATTAGCAGACAACAGCACTGGTATATTTTTATCTCCTATTTAACTTCCAGCCTATCTCTGCAACCTTCTGTGTGCTGGCACTGGTAGTTACCAGCTACGCTCCTCCAAGTGGTTGCTTTTTAATGTACCCTGGGTTTTAACAGATCTGGGGGAAACTGCTTTTTCCTACTCTGCACCTTGGACATGGATCAACCTCCAAAAAGATCTAAAACACTTTTATCCATCGATGAATTTAAGGGCATCATAAAGGATGACATGTCCCTGTTTTTCTTGAGAGGCCACTGTGTTTGAATAGTTGTTGTTTTATTGTGGATTTTTGTATTATATGTTGTATTTGTTGCATTTTAAATGTGTTTTGATTGGCTGCTACCTTACCTTTCAATCTCAGTGGGACTTCCTGGTTAAATAAAGGTTAAATAAATAGAAAATAAATAAACTTTTCACCAAAAAAAAAAAAATCTGTATTCAACTGCTTTTAAATCACCAATGTTTTGATGGGTTTTTTGAGTAACTTTAACTGATTTTAATCACATTTATATTGTAATTTAATTACATGTAATTAGTTGCTCTGCATCATTAATCTAAAATGTGGATTTCTCATTTAGGCATTAAAAACAGACGTCTACAAGAGCTGACTTTTATCCTCAGATTTCAGTCCTGATGCGATCGATGAATATTTCGCATATAACACACAAAAGTGAGATGACTGTATTTGTTAAAAATATGTTACACACTGTTTGTTTGACTTCATTGTATTTTTTCTACTTCTCCCTATCTTTCTGTTGACCCTGGTGTCGTATCTCAAATATCACTGAGCACCTCTAATACCACCATCTACCAAAATCTGTCACTTTGAGGAAGAAAAAAATCTGACTCACATTTTGCCAAGATCCACCTGATAAACATAAAACTAAAGTAAAAAAAAAAAAAAAGAAAAAAAAAAGAAGGCAAACAAATGCTGGTGTATCTGACAGGCTGACGATTTATCAGGGGACATTTTCCAATAATGTACTTTTCTTTGCAAATTTAACACGGACCCACCACTGGGAGAAAAATGGGACAAGGTGTGCGAGCTGAAAGCCTTAAGACTGTGTGACAACCGTGATAAATGCAGCAGGCACTGACACGGCTACGGAAAGAGACAAAAGATACCTTTGTCTTGTCACAATAATCCTAATCTGTTTGAAGATGGGGCCACATTAGAGAGGAAGGAAGAGGAAAAAAACACACAGGGATGGAAGCAGATTGGTGGTCAGCGGTGATAAATGTTGCTACATCACAAACGGGGCTCAGTATGATGTTTCTCTCTAATGGCCTGATTGCTCAATTAATTCTGCGGCCCGTTCTTCGCCGGCCCCCTTTAATGTGGAAACAGCTATATTTTCTCCCAGATTAGTATAGATACAGGCTGACAGTCTGCACTGCTCAAGGTATTTGGGAGGTATAATTCATTCATAATGCCACAATGCGCCCCATCTATCATCTCAGGTTTTTCATCCACTAACTTGCCGCTTGCTCCCTCCTCTCATTCCAAGCTCCTGGCTCTTCTGGGGCGGGTGGAGGCTCTGTGTGTGTGTGTGTTTGTGTATGTGTGCATGCATTTGTGCGATTTAGCAATGTGAGGTTGAGATGTGAGAGGTGTTAGGATATGAATTGTGTGTGTGTGTGTGTGTTTGGGGGACGTGGGGTGGCGGGGCATGCAAGGTTGTGAGGTCGGCAGCTTCTCTCCTCCTGATGAATTAGCTGGCATATGCAAGCGATGAATTACCAGGCAACGAGAGTCAATTATCCAAAGGAGGAAAAAAAAAAAAACACGGACCCTTCGCCTGTGGCCCCAGGGTCCCTTTTCCAATTCAGAGAGTGATTTTCCCAAAATGTAGAAGGGAAGAGAAGAGAAGCAGCCTTGAAGGAGCGAGGATGGGATGATGAGGAGTTGGGGGAAAAAAAGAAAAGACTGAATGAAACCGCAGTATATATATATATATATATATATATATATATTTATATATATATATGTGTCCCCCTCACCCCACCTCACCATCCCACACCTTGTTCCCTCCGTCGTTCTCTCGCTCCCTGATCAAATCCAGAAGGCAAAGCGCTGTGTGAAAATGCAAAAGGCTATTATCAGGCCTTCAGAGTGCACAAACGCCACTTATGATGGATGAGTGTGGGATTTATAAAGGCCTCCTGTCAAACACCGGCCGGTTCCCCTCCTTAACCGGCCCTCTCTTTTTCCTCACTTGTCTCTTGTATCAAAACCGTATCAGGCCCCTGGTTGGAAAAGGCCTAAGTGGAAGACATTTGTAATATATTGAAGTGGGTGTACACACACACTCACAGTGTCCCCTGCTGTTTTGGCCATTTAATTTCTAACCTCTTTTGGAGGGGAGAGGGACAGATGGAGCGTTTATAACATTTCCGAGAACAAGACGAAAGGTGTGGTGGTCCAGGCCTGTCTCCTAGAAACTATGGTTATATACAACTAATTTGAAACGGCAAATATCTTTAGAGAGAAGTGTAATGCCAAGCAAATTATGTTCTCTATTAAAATGAGGAAATGCTGCTAATTAAGGTAACTGTCAAGTCGCAAAATCACAATCTTTCCCCGAATCTTAAAGGTCCAGTGTGGAGGATTCGGGGGATTTACTGGCACAAATGGAATATAATATAATTAGCATGTTTTCTTTAGTCTATAATCACTTAAACATAAGAATCATCATGTTTTGGTTACCTTACAATGAGCCATTTATGTCTACACAGGGAGTGAGTCCTCGTCCACGGATGCCGCCATGTTGCAATGCCATGTTTCTACAGTGGCCTGGAACAGACAAACCAAACACTGGCTCTAGATAGGGACACTTGCATTTTCACATTTTTCACTGTGGTTTACAGCATCTAATTAACAAACAGTGCTGTTGTTGTGAAAATGATTTTATTCCATGTTTTACCAGTTTTAATCACTGGGTCTGTTTGTTTTAGAGACCTGCAATGTGTTTAATCATAAAATTATATTTATTTATCATGTAAATTCGTATAACTTGTGCCATCAGTGATTTAAGTCAGTAGGTAAATTGCTGTACTTGATCCCATTTCAGGGACAACCATTGACCTTTTGATGGGCCCTGTCTTGGCCTTGGGCCAGGGTCATCTGTACCTTTAAGCCCTGTTTCCACCAAACACTTTCAGTATGGTACCTTTGGAACCAACAGTAACCCTTCAGACATGGTACCTAGACCCTAGTGTTTCCACCACAAACAATACTCTTAAATGTGGGCGGGGTTGTTGTCACTCACTGCTCCGTCCAGCACTCACTGTATTTCCTCATTACAGGTGACAAAGAGGGAAGTCTGCACCTTGTTTATCGTCCACAGAATGAGGCTGCACGCCGACACTAAATACACTAAATGTGTATGTCATATAAAAACTAAAGTAATGGACAAAGTTGTTAAAGTGATATTTAAGGTGTGTTGATGGATTCACGTCATCAACTCATGCATTGAGTAACATTACAAGTTAACGTTCCACCTTAAAAGTTGCCGGCAGTCGGCCCAGTGAGTTAAGATATTTTTCCTCAGACTCCAGCTGCTGTGAGAGGCAGCAAAACATCCTTTCATTTTATAGTTACAGTTTACTAATAAAACTCTCCACAGTATGAACAGTGGTTACATGAGCCTCAAAACCAGCCACAACTCAGCCCTGAGCAGAGTGACCGTCCTCTACTGACCAATCAACAGACTGCAGTGTTCACAGCTCCACCTTTTAGTACCAGATCTGTGTGCTAGGTACCCCAACAGAGGGGGGACCAAAAATGGGGATGGTATGGAACAGTTCAATTGGTACCATCCACAACTTCTCACAGTGGAACCTTTTGCGTAAATTCTAGGAGACAGGGTTGGATATCGATATGACATGGGTCCAGAGTGACAGAGGGAAATGAGATCATCAGCAGGAACCTCAGTGGGTTTTGACAATTTGTGAATGTGTCTCAATGATGGAGTTTCACATACAGCACCAGTAAGGACAGACAGCGCACACAGATGTTACTCTGGTGTGTCACAGACGAAGACAGAGAGAAAAGGAAGTCCTAATTTATGAAACAAAGTGCAGCTTTGAGGAAAGAGAAATCAAGAGATTTCACACAACTGCTTTATTCTTTCACGCAGAAGAAGACAATGGAATCTTCTATATTACATCCACCGACGTCAATCCAAATTACTAAGTGAACCTCGCCAAGAGCTGCTTTCGATAGACCAATTTAATCTCAGCAGTTGGACTCGCAGTGTAACCAAAGTGCTTGAACAGTTTAAGAGAAAAGAGGATAATATAAGCACAGCCAAACGTCATTAACAGTTTTAAATCCTAAACTTCACCAGTGCCAGAAGAAAACACAATACCATTAACAAAAGATTCTTAAGTTATAAGAGTGAGTGAACAGTAGCGTGAATAAAATGCCTGGAGAGATGGAGATGAAGAAGAGGGATATATGAATAAAACAAAAGACAATTATATCCGAAGGTTTAGCTGGCACCAGAAATGGCCTCCGCAGTATTAGGAAAGTAACACTTTGAATGAACCCTTGACACAAGTCGAGGAAATGGAGGGCTCAGCACTGCGGCACAGATATTTAGGATTGAAATTAATTTCCAAATGTTGAAAGACATCTGTTAATATTCATTTAACTTAATCCAGTGATACCCAACCAGGGCTAGGCTGAGACACAGGGTACTGCTGCAGGTACCAGGGGGTACGCAGAGAAATTGTGGAGTAGCTTTGCTTATTTGAAAAACACAGAAACTCCAATTTGGCTAAAAAAAGAAAAGAAAAGAAAGAACAGCAACAATGCACAACAATGTGGGCTTTCTAACATACATTGATACTCTACTAGGGCAACCCGGTCTCACTGTGAAGTCTGAAGCATTGACTTCTGCCGTTTGACGCCAACGAAGAAAGCCTTGCTTTACGTCTGCATGATATGCAGCTGGTCTCCATTATAGTTTAGCGGTGGCTGGCAGTCAGGGCCGGCTTAAGCCATAGGCGATATAGGCGGTCGCCTAGGGCGCCACATTTTCTGGTGGGCGCTGGGAAAAAAATGAAAATAAAATAAAAAATAATAATGATAAAAATTCGCCAGTGGGCGCCCATCCTATTTTTTTCCAGAGGTAACAAATGAACAAATACAGAAAAAAAGATAGAAAGAGAGAAAGGAAGCAAGCAAGAAATAAAGAAATACACTTTGCACCCCTGTTGCTCAAAATTTTTCATCTGCCCTGCCCCTGCACCTGTACTGTGCGCACTGAGAGTGGGGTCTGTGTCAAAATCTGGTCAAGATAGGCAGATATTTACGTTTTACCTGCATTTCGTAATAATGGAAAGGTCCAAGCCTTCAGGTGCGGGAGGAGGAGGAAAAGAAAGTCCGATATAGAGGTATGTCGTCTGTCTTATATTATCTTTAAAATGCCGTTCTGTGTGTAACGTCGTTAGGTGTTTCATTTGTTGCAGCTAGCTAGCTAAGTAGCAATAAAGCTAATGCTACATTATAATGCTACAATAGCTGCTGGACTCAGATAATGTTACAGATTGAAGGATATGAGACTGAATGGCAAGCCAATAGCTTGCTATCTGGATGACTGCTCCTTCTTGTGCTGAAATTTCGCTGACAAATATCAGTGATAATGGCTTACACAAACTTATCCACAAAAACAGATTTCTGCACTGGCTTGCACCAGAGATGTGAGCGCCACTTGGCATTGTAGCACATTGTAGTAAGCTCGATTGATATTGAAATATATCAATGAATTAGGTCTACACTGGATTACTGGGTTGCAAATTGGCTAATAGCCTATTAGCAATTAGGCTAAATAAAAAAAATGCTGTTTTACTACTATTAGTGAGTTCTGTGACATTATATGATTTACACCTACCCCAGCAGCTTTTTTTGTCTTGAAACCATTGTGGTCCCTGATGTTTGTGTCCCCAGTATCGGTGGGGTAATGTGGTTTGGGGGGGGCACCAAATCTCAGTCTCGCCTGGGGCACCAAAATGGCTAGGGCCGGCCCTGCTGGCAGTGTCGGGGGACTTTCACCCGGGATGCCGGTGTTTGTGTCCCATAAGATTCTAAAGCCAAACCCTGTTCTTTTCTGCTAAACCCAGCCACATGCAAGTGTGGAAGGAAAAACAAAACATCAGTTTGTGCTCTTGTACTGACATAATGCTTTTATTTTGAAAGAGACTGTATGTAAACGGTAAATTTCCTTTGAAAACAGAAATGTATTTTGAAAGAAGACAATGCATGTAACAGGCAGAACTTGACACGGTGTCCCAGATCGTCAACAACCAACGTACCCAGGGTACCTTGCACATCGTATCTGGACGTGAAAAGTTCACGACCAAACGTCAATATGTGACGAGGTTGGAGTGAGCATGTGTTGACTGGGGACCAGTCTACCAGGTTGCGCAATGGTTGACGCACTTCATTTTTGCAGTATCACGCCTTCATTTTCCCAGGAGGTCGTACTTGCTAACAGACAGAAGTGAAAGTGAGACTTGATAATGATAAGTTAAAGCAAAGAACTTGACACATTGCTACTGAGTTTGTCAAAAGCTGAGTGCCATGTAGTCTCATTATATTGGAGAGAAGACAGACCTCTCTACGGCCGATATCTCCAACACTCTGCAACTCACACCAAAACAATGTAGACTGATAAACAGCACTACAGGTAAGAGGAAAAATATGTATTTTTCTTTTTAGGATGAACTGTCCCTTTAACAACCTGAGAAAGTGTTTAACTTCCTTTTATTACACACACACTACACATAGTAGTTTTTTAAGACTGATTCTGATATTTTTCAGAGTCAGTATCTTGAAATGTTTTGATATTAGGATCTGAGTTTGGTCATGTTTGGTACAACACTGTATAATATTCAATCTGATATCGTCATATTCAGACAATTGTCTCTATGCACACTGATTTCAGTACAGCTTTCCAGACTACCTAGTGGTGCGTCTCTGCTACTCTCTACCGTCACAGTTTCCCTCTGGGACTACCAGCCCCTTCACTTCCTCTATTACCCCCTCACACACCCTTACATCCTCCTACACACACTCACACACACACATCACCTCCCTCCCGCCCCGCGGCGACATGCGCTCCACAATGGAGAACAGAGTGGTTTGGGAAATGATGGCCATTTATAACTGCCTGACGCCGTATCCCACCTCACACTATCACACACCCACACCCACACCCACACCCACACCCACACACCCCCACACACACACACACACACACACTGAGAGTTTGGTGCTGGGGTAGCAACGCAGAGATGGGAGACAAAAGGAGAACTCACCTCTCTCTGGCTAATGTCACAAACACATTAACACTTAACTGCACAGATGAGCACTGTGTGAAAGTGTTGCATCACATTCAAACTGTGTGTTTTGTAGATGACTGTGGGGATACATGTGTGTGTGTGCGTGTGTGTGTGTGTGTCTGTGTGCGAAAGCAAGCAGGAGCAGGTGTGTGTATGCAGAATGAGGGAGTGATTTAATTGGAGATGAACTACCTGAACTACAGAAGAGTTCTGTCTCAAAGTTCGCTTCTAAACACGGACACACACAGACATGCACACATCGACACTTAATAAACAGACTTCATAATAGATCATCATTTAAAAAGTTTCATGGTTTGGCAAGGTCCTAGATACTGTAAAAAAAAAAAAAAAAAAAAAAAGTTGTGTCATTTGGGTGATTTTGAACACTGAACTGGCTTGTAGTTAACACCTACAATAATTCATCCTCCAACACAGTGCTATTTGTTCTCTTTGTCTTGAGTCCAGAATCAGCAGTAACTTTGCTAACGTAACTTTGTCCAAGAGCAGCTATCCCAGCTGACATTGGGCGAGAGGCAGGGTACACCCTGGACAGGTCACCAGACTATCACAGGGCTGACACATAGAGACAGACAACCATTCACACTCACATTCACACCTACGGACAATTTATGCTCCCTTTACGTACGAAAATGTATACGTCCGTTTCAAACAATGTTACCGTCACTGCCCACATACTTCCATGCGCCCTTTACGTTGGCATGGATGTCAACCAATATATCCACCAGGGGGCAGCCCAGCTTCAAAAGTTTATGACAACAACAAACTCAAAAACAAACATGGCAACTGTGGAGGAGATATTGATAATGTACCTCTTGCATAAAAGACAAAAACAGAGGCAGCGTTGTAGGAGGCGGAGGACGGTGAGGCCGTTAAATACATCGTGACTGGAGGACGGAGAATTCTTCTCTCTAATACTGCTGATGAGAGAAATTGAATTGTTATTTCTTCTTCGTGTCTCACTAGAGCTACGTATCAGGTAGTGACAGCAACACTGCCCCCATGGTTCCCGGTGGTACTGCTCCGTTTGGCCCGTATCCGTATGCTTTATGGAAACACACAGAAACACGGACGAAATGAACGTGGAGCACTGACAGAAGGCTCCGTCCGTATCCGGATCCGTATTTAACGTTGAGCATAAATGAGCCCTTAGAGTCACCAATTAACCTGCATGTCTTTGGACTGTGGGAGGAAGCTGGAGTACCCGGAGAAAACCCACACTGACTCAGGGAGAATGTGCAAACTCTGCACAGAATGGCTCCCCCACCACGAGGCTTAAACCAGGAACCCTCTTGCTATGAGGGGACAATGCTAACCACTGCAGCACCATGCCGCTCATAATTATTTATTCATTTGTTTATTTTTAGAACTTCCATGAGCTGCTTCACCATCATCCACAATTGTTTTTCAGTTGTGAGTAGGTCACTCCATTTTCTATCTATAGTGCATTGTAGTACAGTTACCATCAACAGCACACTCAGAATTTTTTTTAAATGGCTTGTTGATGAAGTCAGCTGCAGTCACCAAGAAAACAAGAAGTCCTCCAACCCAAACGACCACATAGGTCATATTTTCCTACCTCTGAATAAAGAGACAGAGAGTAAAAGTAATGGATGTATAGCTACTGTGACGTCACCCATTGGTTTGTGGACGCCCGTTTGGAAGCCTCAAGTTCGGCATTTCAGTTGTCACCATCTTACTTTTTGACCATATTTGGGGAAGAGGATGGACCTATGGAGGAGCGAGGGGCTGATCTGACTGAGAAGCCAAGGACACTATCAGCAGACAGCCTGGCATTCAAAGTGACCCGCCCTCGATTATGCATAACTTAAACCTTAATAAAATGTAAGTGGGTGAGTTATACAAAACATTCACACCCCTACAGTTGTTATGAATGGGGAAATTAGCTATAGGGACCGAAACTGTTTTTTGTACCAGGATGTAAACATGTTAAATTCTGCTCTAAAGTCAGGCATTTTAACATGGGGGTCTATGGGGATTGACTCACTTCTGGAGCCACCCCCAAGTGGCCATTCAGAGAATTACAGTTATTGGTATATCCAGCCATAGAGGTTGCCACTTGAATGCAACCCACAGGAGCGTTTCTCCATATAGAATCATTACGTACCATGGTCTTAAGGCTGTTTTCATGACAGACATTTAGACTTCTTATAGACGGAAAAGCACAGGTGTAACTGATGGCACCAACAAGTCACTGCAGTGAGATGGCAATCACAATTTCCTGATACAATTATGGTCTACTTGTGCTCACTCTACACACAAAGCTTTAGTGTCATGTTACAAGTAGTCTCTCATTGTCTCTCTCCCAGCTATATCTCTGACCTCTTAGTGCCGTACACACCAGGACGTACTTTGAGGTCCTCTTTTGTCTGTTCCAGAGGTCTGGCTGAAAACTAAAGGGGACAGAGCGTTTGCTGTCAGGACCCCAAGGCTCGGGAACAATCTGCCCGAGGAAATCAGGTTGGCTGAGTCAGTGATGTCTTTTCTCTTCTTCTTCTTTCTTCTTAAAATATACTTTTATTGGAGAGCCTTTACTGATTTAGCTTGAGTTTTAAGTACATTTAAACTGTCTTTTATTTCCTAGTTGTTGTTTTCATGTTAAGAACTTTGTAACCCTGTTTTGAAAAGCGCTTTATAAATAAAAGTGATGACTTAAAATGATCAGTAAGCTCCTCATGAATGGAAATGAGGGTAAAAAATGTCAGCGCTGAATTTCTTGTTTCCACTTCTGAGCAGGACGAGGCTGTGAGACAGAGTGGACGACAGAGATCCAGTGTTGTTATGTTAATTAGTTTGCTCGTGGATGACTTTTACAAAATTATTACGAGGGTGTTGGTTGTGCATATACATTTGTATTTCTGCGAATGCATTTCTGTGCGTGTGTGTGTGTGTGTGTGTGTGTGTGTGAGGCCTCGGCCTGTCACCGTGCTGGATGGGCTGTCACTTTCTTAATTGCCTGAGAGTGACCCCGCCCCGCTCTGCTCACCTGGCTAATTACTGTGTCTTTCCAGCCAAGAGATTGAAATGAATTCGACTCCATTCAAGCTTCATTGGCATGAAAAGCGAGGTTAGTGACATTGTCATAATACAGTACAGTACAGCAGGTTTGTCCTTCTAGTGATATTTTACTATGAGAGCTTCATCTCCGTCTGGCTAATGAACGCTGACGATAAATGACACGTCATGTTAAACTGATCACATTTCACCATGTTTTTTAACCATAAAGTAAAGTATAAGGGGTTTGTCATGTGTGGAAACCATGCAAAAAACACTGGTACAGCCCTTTAAACTTTTGTAGAAGCAAAAAATACGTAATTTCCTTCGAATGTGTTTGAAATTTCCAAAATTAAAAGCCAAAGTTCAAGAACACAATCCAGAACAAAGAAGGTACAAATTCTAGCAACAGCCAAGAAGTTAAAAAATCTATAAGACTAAAGAGACACAGAGCAGGTTGAACTGACTCAGATTGGAGGCCATGCAAATGAAATGCTAATGTGATGCTAATGAGCAGAGGGAGGGAGGGAGGGAGGGGGAGAGTGTCAGGTAGGAGGTAAAGTTTGGTTAGAGAGCGAGCCGGCGAGACAGCAGGCAAATGGGCAACGCTTGGGTGAGCAGTGAGCGGGCTACCCATGATGCCTCGATGAGAGAGGGAACATTAAGCGATGGAAAGACGGAGATGGAGAGACACAGAGACTTGGAGGAAAGGCCCTGTGGGCTAATGAATGCTGATTAATTCCCAAATTACATTTCACAACTTTATTGTTTCTTTTTCCTGTGGTGCACAGTCTCCATCAAAACCCATCGTCCTGTCTATTGAATCAGTCTCGTTTGTTGCTCGTTAATTTGGACTCGCTCATCTTTCAAAGCTCCATTAAACTCAGATTTAAAGCCACCTGAAGCAGCAGTCACACACTCACACTGCAGCAGCAACTATTCAGCAAAGGAAATCCTCAGCTTCTACACAACTAGTCTTGCTGTTTGTTGTATTTGGGATTCTCGTGCTTCTTCGTCGGCTTCTACTGTGTTCCTCATGTTCAACACATGGGGCTCACACCCATCACAAAGCAGCGCACAATGCAGCACAACTGTCATTGGTAGTTTCAGACTCATGCAGTTGTCATTTTCATAACTTGCACCCACGTTGGGCAAGTAGCAAAAGTATATGCACCCATCTGTGCACCCATGGGTGTATAGGTCTTAAAATAAGGTGTGGTCAGGTGCATCATTGGCGAATTGCGATTGCGCCACTGACCAACAAAAACCCTCTATAAAGTCAGCATGACACAGTATTTTCCTGCTATTTAAAGGGTGTATTATTAAGATAGTAAGATGCATCTACATAGGTGGGTCCACAGTGCGTGTACATTCTGCTTGTTACACACACTGGGACGCTCTGATGGGCTGCAGGTGGGTGAAATAACACATTATTAACGAGGACAAAATATAAAAAAAGTCTCTAAAAATGTGAACATAGCAGAGACCAGAGCAGAGCTGCAGAGCTGCTGTCTGACTCCCCGTTAAGAGAGACGCTATGCACATTTACGCACAAGGAGCAGCGTCATTTCAGAAGCTAAAGGTTTAGTGCTGTTTCCTCTGTAACTTTTTAATCTTTCAGCTTTTAATTTTGCTGCTTAACTGTCCCACGATATTTGCTACAGGGACATTACTGCCCTTACTAAATTACTCTCAGCAGAAAAGCGCTTGCTTCTCCAATATGCCCAGTCCACTATATAAATAGCAGTGCACCAGGTGCACCTGGCTTTTAAAGGGAATGGGAGATGACACTCCAGCCCTTTTTACACAGCGATTACACTATATGGCCACTTCGAAGTCCCTTCTTTACACTACCTTTGCATATTTACACAGAACCAAACAACAGTGGTATCATTCCGTTCCTGCGTGTGATTTTAGACAGCATGCCAGCATTGCAAAATCAAAAGAGGCGTGAGGGGCATGACATATAACATACGCATCAGCAGCGCTTTATTAACAATAACAATGGCATTAATGTGGCAACAACAATCATTTAACATATCCGTTTTATGGCGGCTGATCTCGTCCTCTGCTCGGGGGATAGGGAGCTCCCGGACCCCATTGTTTTCCCAATTTTTTTTGGCCTCTGTTCTTCTTTGAGTTAGCTGCTAACTGCTGGCAGCTACCTTTTAAATCTCCTGCAGCAGGTCGCATGCATTACACATCGTCAAAACATCACACCTATGCTGCCCATGATCCCTTCATGCCGCCTGTCCTACTTATGTATACAGACATCGTTTTGGCACTGTTACTACCTCAGTTCCCAGCTCAGAGGAAAGACAACTCTGTCCCCCTCGTTCCACGATCGTACCTTTTATACAGAACGGCGAGGCAGGATATTGGTGCGATATTCCTGCCTTGAACAGGCAGTGTAAAAACGGCTACTGGCTCATATTAAACCCAAAACACACTTATAATAATTAAGGGACTAAATAAAACCCTTGTGCCTTACTCTAAACCCAGATTATGTGCCCAGATTAAGTTGCAAAAGATGTTGGACACCCCCTAAACACACTTGTGCACTTTAGACCATGCATAACAGATCGTTTAAATTGGGCTCCTTGATTGGATGTTGGATGTGAGACTGGGGTTTCAACCAGACAAAGTGGACTCTGGGATCCCGGGTCTCGAGAGGCCCCAAAAGCTGCAGTCTTAAACTGAGTTGTGTTAATTAATGAGAAAATGTGTGAAAAGCATAATGCAAAGAAAATAAATTGAACCATGCTTTACACAAAACAGAATAGTGACACATTAATGCGACCTATACAGCACATTTGTACATCATGTCTGTCGCGATGCCCCCACAACTCGGACTCCTTTCAGAGGTAATTTCATTTCACTCATTTAACTAACAAAGCCTTCCCTGTACATCAGTACCATCAATAAATAAACTCGACTTGAACAGTTATTCTCTTTATACTTGAGTCAGTCTGTCAGAGAGCGCGGGTTCTGTTAATGGTGCCACTCCGTCTTTTCTGACACAACAACACTCACAGCTGCTTCATCTACTCCTGTCAGTGTCTGCAAGTTAAAGACCTTCTGAGGAGACAAAGGGCAAATATCTTTTTGTATGCCTGTCGGGTTTTCCACAGCTTTTTACAAACCCACACATACGCATGCACACATATGCATTCATCAGAGCTGGGGGGAGGGAGAGAGAAGAAACAGGAAAAAAAAATATGATCAGCTGCATCCCCCTGATGTGGTGGAGGTGAGAAGGAGCATCTCAATGGCAGACGAGCACGGGGAGGGAAAATGACAATATTTAAAATAGGAGACACAACTCCATTTCTTTTTGAACAAAATATTAACGATCTTTCATTTGGATCTCATCACAGATGCGACCGGGGGAAAATTGCATTCTGTGTGGCAGAAGTCTGGGGAAGACATGAGACAGGATAATAGCCAATAGGTGTTTGGAGAGACGGAGTCAGAATGAATGAGAGGGAAAGACAGAGAGAAACAGAATTGACAAATTCCCATGATGGGTATGCCGTGAGAGAAGGGGGAGGAGGAGGAGGTTGAAGAACAAGAGGGGAAAAAAAAGGGCAGAAAGATTGGAAATTGAAATTTATGACATTGAAAATGACTATGACGAAGACAGAGCCAGGTCCCGCTTTGCTCTCCGCTCTTTGGTAGCAGTCAACCTTGCAATGAGGGCAGATCAAACAAAAATAGGCTGTTAGGGGGGTGGCGGGGGCGGTGGTGCCGCTGAGCACTGTGGATGGGATGAGAGAGGGGGAATGAAGGAGGGAAAGCAGTGGTGAAGGTGGAGGGATAGAGGGATGGGAGGGAGGTATAGACAGAAGTGAAGGAGGACATTAAAGGAGGAAATGATGATGTTGTCAGTGAGCGATGTAAATCGCGGCGGCTACATAGTCAACAGATACAGTCGGCTGGCTGTGCAGGCCAGGGCCTGTCTCAGCTGCAGTGGCACTGACAAATGGAATATTTTCAGAGGACTTAATCAGAGGAAAATGGGCTTTCATCTGCTCGCCTACCCGCTCTGCCGCTCGCACAGAGAAATGATTGCCTGTCGCTCTTCCTCTCCCTGTCTCTTTCTCTCTCACAGTCATTGAACGTGGCCACTGAACCCTGCAGAGGTTACAAAAAGGGAATTTATCAGTCGTGTTTTACAAAAGGATATAGGGACATTGAGACACACGCAATCACACTCCCTCCGTAATGGACTTTGATTTGCTGATTTTGTTTTGCTTAAATGCTTACACAAACTGAAGGGAGACATTTTAAAAGGCAGCAGAGACGGATCAAAACACATATGCAAACTTTTTTCCTGTCGAGGTTTCAGCGCCGCAGGTGACGGGATAAACACTAATAAATCTTCCTGCTCACCTCAGTAATCACTCATCCATCAGCCTTCCAGAGGGAAAAGCACAACTTTACGTGCTCTGTGAGAAAGTACAAAGTGTGCCACACGCTGATATATTTCAAACACACTCATCATCCACTCAATAAAACCTATTACTTGTCATGAAGGCCTCATTTCCTACAGTTGCGTTTGATGTAGTACCTGGGCCGCCCCCCGTCCGTAGGCCCACAGCAGCAGCAGATAGGCCTCCGCAGAACAGACAACAGTGACATGATCTATTTCTCCCGTGATGAATGTACCAATCTGCTGCCCTGTTGCCCTGTCCGCCTAATTTGTTATGATGTGACACCATCTAGACTCTTTTCTATGATGATGAACTTGCTGCTCGTGTGTACCGGCAGGTAAGTGGGATGAAAACGTCAGGATGCTCTATGATGCCAGTGAAGCACTTGATACCACACAACTGTAATTCAACGTACATACAGTTTTCACATTTGCTGTTATAAGTGCTTTTTTAAATGGTTACTTGTGTTGAGTCCGGGGACCCTCACAACACTGTTTGTCCCCCCTTTACAATGCATAGCTGTGTTTTGGGGGCTTCATCCAAGTTTAGCTGTAAAAAGGTGGACGTTAATCATCCAAAGCTACTTTGGATGCAGTTGATTAAGTTTGTCAGTGTTTCAATAACTCCCTCGTGTTAACAGAAATCACATTTAATACTATGCACCCTGCACAACCAGACAAATGCCTATCAGTCCAAAACCAGATTGAGAAAGTATTCGGTATAGATATACCTCAAATCCACATCATTTTGTTCTAGGACTAGGATCTAATTATGACCATAGGTACAGGTGTATTCTTATACTGTGCTCACACTACGAGCGACACAGCAACAGGCTGCAATTCATTTTCAGTAGAAGCCAGTGACACAAAGCTACAAACAGACGTCCGACACTTGTTGCTGCGAACGGGCGAGACCCAGTCAACATTTACTTGTGTGCCCCATGCGGTTCATAAATTAGCTTATCTATTTGTGTGTAGACGCTCACGCGTATTTACATTGATTGTGAGGCGTGTGTGTGTGTGTGTGCATGTGCACACCTACGAATCTTTGTCCTTTCTTTCTTTTCCATATTAAGTACATGTACATTGTAGTGCCCTATGATATTATGAAACAAGGTACATTTTCTCTTTAAGTAGTTGTTACCTGTTTTTTTCTCCTTTCCTTGAACACATCATTGCATCACGTTTTTACACAGGCACCCTCTGTCTTGTAAGTCTGATGAAGAGCATAATGCTCGAAATGTTACTTCATTAAACATTTCAGCATTGGAGCCCTGCGGTGTGCGAGCTGTTTGTTCTTCGTTTAATAAATGAGCTTAAAAATGGGCCCTATATGTGATTTTCCACGGGTTTCATAATGGCCCCATGCCAATTGCTGACTTGGGTGGGTTTACCCAAGTGGGCCACACATGGGGTATGCTATGGCTACCTGGGCACCAAGTGGGTGTGGGCCCAAAATGGGCATCTTATCCTGGGCCCACTTGGGTAAAACAATTGGCATTGGACTATTATGGAAACATCATATTCAACCCAATCGCCACAATAACTGTTGGCATTAACCGTTTCTGCAAACCATGGTTACTTAACATTTAAACAACCCTGTGGTTAACATTTGGTTAGGCACAAAAACCACTGAGTTATGGTAAGGAAAAGGTCATGTTATGGCTTAAAGTACCCACTTTTAGTGGCACTATCCTGGCAGGAAATGCAACAATGTCTCTGTAAAAAACACGGGTGAAAACACAGCAACAGCTTGCTAAGAAAACATCCCTGTTTGGTGGCTAAAAAGCTGCTGGAACCCATGATGATTTGCTAAAAACAGTGTTTGTTGGTCTTGAACTGCAGCTTAGCAGGCATCTCACCAAGGTGTCATGTCATCTACCATCCCCTCCATGACAGAGCCAGCTTTAGAGTCACCTTAGAAACAATGATATGATGTGTATGAAACTTACAAATGTAGCACGTTTGTGCAGAAATCTACAAAGCCAACATTTTAGCCTCACAACTGGGCTTCATAGTTTGTGTTTATAATATGATTGGAAAGTTCATTCATTCATTTAAACAAGAAACCGTGTTGAAGCTGCAACTACCTGACACTAGTGCTCGTATGGCTAATATTAATATTAATAAGAGGCTTGTGGCCTGTCACCAAAATCAGTATCAGTATCATAATCAGTAACTAGAATCTGAGAAAACATGACTTGATGTTAACTTGTTTTTAGTGAACGTGTTAACTTTAACCTCCTATACAATATGCCTTTAACTGTTTATAAGTGCCAGAGAGAGGAACTGACTTATTCTAAAGTCAATCTGTGCACAAATAAGGCTTTGGGTGATGATGGTGATGTTAAATGCTTCTGTCTTAATCAAGTCCCTTCTTCCAGCTCATGGCAACAAGCGTCCATGTGCACTGTGGTGAAGTCGGGGCAGTGGGCCATGACAGATCACAGATCAGCCACTAAAGCAACAATGGAATTTGTCACCTTCTGCAACAGCAGATCAATGATAATTACCCGGCTGACACGAGTACAGTTATAACTTTACAGGATCAAGAACAGGGGGAGCGGGAGATGAAGAAGGAAGGGATGAAGGGCTGTGGGCCACACTTAGCTCTGAGCTGATCGATACTGTGTGAGATATGGCTGTGACCGGCCCCGAGGCCCGGCCTTATAGCAGCTCAACAAGCCATTACCGCCTCCCTTCACGGGGCAGTACGGAGTGTGTTTGTGTGTGTGCTAATGTGTGTGTGTGTTCTCAAAGCTGCCGAAAGGAAATCGGTTTGGTTTGTCAGCTCACACATCAATATCAACCCAGTAAAATGCCATTATAACCAATCATACCCCACAGAAGAGTGTTTAAAGTTATTATCCTTGAGATTTAAGTCTTGGTTTACTTGGTGACACCTGTTACTGGTTTCTGATGGTAACCAGTAACGGCAAGTGTCAAGGATCAGTAACACTCACAATTACATTTGAAATAATGTGTATTGACCACATGGGGAGGCAAACACATTGGGCTCTAGTTTCCCGGCGCAGCGCAGGGTGGCGCAGGGTGGCGAACCCCACGCAGAGCTAGTTTCGAGCAGCACAACCCGAGGCGCACTCAGTTTGGTAGTTTGGCAGACCGAGGTGCGCTGAGATGGGTGTGGCGGCGCAGCAGGGGGAGATGTCGACAGATCCAGCT
>NC_065526.1:15281005-15318634 GCF_006386435.1 Epinephelus moara | reverse complement strand
TATATTTTCGGACACTGCGAGCAGACCTCCCGGACCAAAACATCAGTTTCCTCCTGGGAGAAGTTTGGCCGTCTGATGCTGCTGCTCTCTTCTGCCATGGCGAGTTGAGTAAACTCTCATTACGCCTTCGCGCGGCGCATTTAAGGGCGAGGAGAGGGGCTCATTTGATTGGTGTGATGTATGTAAAACCCACTCCACGTCTTCTCTCCTCCCTCTTTCCGACTTGCGCAGGTAGGAGGGACGGAGGTGGGAAAGAGGAGTAGCTGCGCCAGCATGCACGGTGTGCCAAACTTGCAAAATCGCAGGTGCGCTGCACCCCCGCCTCGCCCGGTCTGCGAAACTAGAGCCCATTAAGAGGCTACACTGTCTGAAATGTAGCAGAAACAAAACAAAAACCACTATATTCATTTTCCGTAGCTGCTTGGGGGTCACAGGGAGACTGGAGCCTATCCCAGCTGACATGGGGCGATTGGCGGGGTACACCCTGGATGGTTTGCCAACTCTCACAGAGACAGACAACCATTCACACTCACATTTACACCTACAGCCAGTTTAGAGTCACCAATTAACCTGCATGTCTTTGAACTGTGGGAGGAAGCTGGAGTACCTGGAGAAAACCAACGCTGACACCAGAAGAACATGCACGCACGGAAGGGCTCCCCCACCATAAATATGAACCAGAAACCTTTTTGCTGTGAGGTGTCAGTGCTTACTACTGCACCACCGTGCCACCTACTACTATATAAACTAGAAAAGTGCAGCCAGTAGAGTGCAGTGGCAGTTGGCAGCAGCCTGGGCTGATTGCAGCCACTTAAGACCCATTCACACTGGCGCTATTTGGTCTGCTTTAAACGAACCCTGGTCGGCTTCCACGGATAGTTCGGTTTCTTTGGAGTGGTGTGAACGCTCATTCGAACACTGGTGTGGACAAAACGAGCGAACCCTGGTCCGCTTGAAAACTGGCGGTCTCGGTTCACTTGCAAGTGAACCCTGGTGTGGTTCGCTTACAGTGCGAAATGCAAACGGACTATCCAGTGAACCAAAGAGAAGAAGTGAACTAAAGAGAGGAAGTGAACCAAATAGAGGAAGTGACGTAGAATGCAGTGCATTTTGGGTAGAAAAAAAAACAAAGCCAACAGTGTAAACCAGGAGAAGCAGTTTTTAAATTGTTTAACGAGAGGATCGTGGCACGCGGATTTAATCGGTCGGCGGATCAGTATCGCATCAGGGTAAAAAAAAAAAAAAAACTGCGACTGCAATATATTAAGGTGACTGAAAGGGATGGCAAATCGATGAGCCGGGTTTTCTTCTTCCTCATGCTTTTTTTCTTCCTGGTCAGTGGTTGTTTTGGGCAATACCGTCCCCAAACCAGCAGCTGTTGTCACTGCATGATGTTGTCCAGGCGGTTTGGTCCACTTTAAAAAGTGCAGTGTGAAAGTGAACCGAACCAGATGAAGAAGTGAAATTTTTTGGCATTCCCCATTTAAAAAAAAAAAAGAACACACAAAAGTAAACTGCTTCATTTGTGGGGACTGTGAACTTAGTTAAAAATTCAAACATGAACTTGTTCATTTTATTCTGTCTGAACTGAATTTTGAGCTAGACAGTAATTCTGTACCATCTGTACACAGCTGTTGTTTTTAGAAACATGTAGTTCGGGTGCTTGTTCAGCGACGGTCACATTCAGCCCCACTGAGATGGAGCAGAGTTAATACACAGATTTGAAACAAAGAAAAGAAAGGAGACAGAATAAAGGACACAGACAGGGAACAGTTGAGTGTGTGGTCAGTGACAGCCCAGGGCAAATCATCTTCATCTCCTAACATATCCTCTGAGATCTCCGTACACACACGCACACACACATACATGGTTCATAGGGTGGCAGATGATGAGGTCGCTCTTTCAGTGACTCCTGGTCAGGATTTGTATTGTTCAGTGTGAATGTGAATCCAGGGGTTTTGGAGCTGCTGCTGCTGGAAGCCTTGACTCTGTGGAGAGGCTGATGACCCAGTTAAGCTTTCTGAAAAGTGACGTGAGGGCCTGTATAACAGATTCTAATGCAGGGTCGTTAGTAATACTGGGGCTGTGTTAGTGATCTTAGCACAACAGATGCTCATCAACAAACAAGGATTACAAGGAAGTAAAGTCGAGGCCTCTGCTGTCAAGCCCAGAATTTTCTTTATAATAACAACTGCATAAACATAAACATGACATCTTGATGTCTTTTGGATAATCAGATACACATACATTTGCATATGTGTGGAGAATCTGTCAGCAAGGGGACAAGATTTTGTTATTAGAAGCGTTCAAGTTTCAGTTTCTAGTCCATTTGTAGTCCGAGTAGTATTGACGGATCGCATTTGAACGGCAAGTAGTCTGTGTGGAGAACAAAAGAGGTGGAAAAAGTTTTTGAAAAGTTAATTTACAATAAAGTTTGGAGGCCTAAATGAGTGTCGACACAGGTAATGTGTGCTTTAGTTATTGAAACCTGGCAAAGACGTGTAGGAGGAATTATGGTTTGTCAGCAGACATTAACAAAAGATATTTACTGTGACCTGATCTGGAATATTTTTGGATGGACTTTGGATAACAGACCTCTAATAAGGCGAAACCTCAACTTTAATCATTGATGACTTTCCATACTAAACCCTCACTTTAACTACTGATGATTTTCAATAGCCTGATTTGGAACCACACACACACACACACACACACACACACACACACACACACACACACACACACACCCTCCATCCACTAATCTATAGCAGACAAATGAGGCCGAGCTAACAGAGTGGGGCAGAGAGAGAAAAGATTGACTCAGAGAGAGAGGCCTAATTAGCAGAGACTCATTAGGAGTCTTTAAGAGGCTGTGATTAGGGATGTTTGTTCACACAGCATGCTGCTGCTTCTGCTGCTGGGCTTAATGACTGGGACTGATCACTCGCTAGTTTAGCCTACAGCATGCCGGGGGGGGGGGGGGGGGGGGGGGGGGGGGGGAGGAGGGCTGAAGCATGACAGAAGTGTGTGGCTGTGCTCTAGCGAGTCATTTGTCTGCAGTTAACTGATATTAAACACAGGGAAAAAAGCATCAATAGGCTTTTTATGACGTCATATACCTGCGTGCTAAAATCATGAACCCATCAGTGTTAATAACCCAGAAGGCTGGGTTTAGACATAAAGGCTGAAAACTGTTATGTTAAGGCATTTATTTGTGAACAAATTTGGGGACATTTGAGGAAACTTTACTTTTGTCACGTCTGTGTATTAAAGCAATAGTTCTAGTTCCACATTTTCACATTAAACAGACAGGATGCAGCATGTTAATTAGTGAGCCTTTGAGGTAAAGGTAGGGCAGATTTCAGCAATGCTCACACTTCAAGCCTTAGAGACCAGGTACACCAAGCCGACAGTTCTCTTTTCTTGTTGACAACAAAGTGAAACTGGGTTTTTTGTAAAATGTCTAACGATTTCTTTACAGGCTGAGATCAGATCTGGGTTTGCTGTGTAGTTAAAAACTTGGAGGGACTTCTCCTCCGCCAGTAACCAGGATGGGATACTGAATGGGCTTACCATTTAAGAATCAGGGTCCCCATGGCCTCTCCCGCAAAATGTCACTTAACATTTACTGAACCAGAAACAGCTGCAAAGAGACACAAAGAGAGTTACAAGGACTACGAAAGGAGCAGAACAACCACAAAGACATACAAAATGACCATGAAGAGACACAAAGCAACTACAAAGAGATGCAAAATGAGCACTATGACACTCAAAATGAGTTCAAAGAGATGCTAAACCACAGAGAGATGCACAGCGAGAGATGCAAAATTGCCACTAAGAGACAGAACAGCTACTGTACAGACATGTAAAATGACAAGAGACAGAAAAAGACTACAAAGAGATGCAAATGACCACAAGGAGACAAAAAAACAACTCAAAAGTGATGCAAAATGACCACTAAGAGCCCCAAGGGACTAAAAGAGACGCAATACTACCTATAGAGACACAGAATGACTACAAAGGGATGGAAAATACACACTAAGAGACACAAAACAACCACAACAAGATACAAAATAACCACCAAGTGACACACAGCAACTACAAAACAGATGCATAGTGAGAGATGCAAAACGACCACAGAGACACAGAGCTACTACTGTACAAAGACTTGTAAAATGACCACCAAGACACAGAAAAAGACGACAAGGAGAGGCAGAAGTACCATAAAGAGCCACAGAACAACAACAAACAGATGCTAGGTGACCACTAAGCGATATAAAACAACCACAAGGATACAAAATGACCACAAAGCGATGCAAAGCAACTCCAAAGAGATGCAAAATGAGCACTAAGAGACACAAAATGACTCAATAGTGATGCAAAATCACTCCTAAGTGCCACAAAGCAACTACAAAGAGATGTAAAATACATACTAAGTGACACAAAACAACTACAAAGAGACACAAAATGACCACAAAGGACTCATTTATGCTCAACATTAGCTATGGAGACGAGGACAGAGCCTTGTGTCTGTACTCTGCGTTCATTTCATCCCTATTTGTGCACATTGTCTGAAAGCTTACGGATTCAATGAAACAGAGCAGTACCATCGGAGATCATGGAGGCAGGGTAGTGTAGCTCAAGCACGGTACGACTGTAGGAGACGAAGAAGAAATTTAAGTAATGGAGTAAAGGAACAAAAACTCAGAGAGACTACAAAGAGAAAGAGACTAAACTATACAGTCTGTGTGTTACTCCTATGTAGAAGTGCTGAGGCCCTCTGCATGCAGTAACTAAAGTGGGATTCATAACAACCTGTCCTTTACTGTTGAGTCTGCATCTAGCAGAGCAGTTAGCACCTTGTTTCTGTGTTAGCTAAGAGCTAATCAGGGTGCTGCAGCGGTGACGCATGATGTGCCTCTGTGTTCTCCGCTCTCTCTTCCTTAAGGCTCAGACCCATTTCAATAATCAGTGCACCCCCCCCCCCCCCCCCCCCCCCCCCCCCCCCATCCAAAAGTGCAGCCTTGCATCCCCCTGGTAGCAGTAAACACATTAGAAGCCATNCCATTTCAATATCAGTGCACCCCCCCCCCCCACCCCCCCCCCCCACCAATCTAAAAGTTTACCACTGAGCCCGAGCTCTTGGCTTTATAAACCCCAAACCCCTTCACTTAAATCTGATAAGAGTCCCAGCACTATTGTGATACGATTTTCCCCCTCGGAAGTCCGTCCATGATCCCGCATTTCCCTGAGTCCCTCTCGTTCCACTTCCTGAACTGGGGTGGATTGTCTGGAATAAACTCCAATCCTCCTTAAAAGAAGAGAGCAGGGAAAAAGGGGGGGTGGGGTGGGGGGGTGGGGGGGAGTCAAAGCCGAGAGGATCAAGGATGCGAGGGCCAAAGTAGAGGATCCGACAGAGCAGAAAGTAGAGTTAGCAACTCCGTCTCCTGTCCTCGAATTCCTCCAGCTGCTGTCTCTGATTATCTTCAACACCCTCTCACTTATCCATCCATCCCATCACTTTGTGCACGTCTCCCTGCACTCCCGCCCCCGGCCTCTGAGCAGCGCTGCAGCAGTGTGTGCGCCTCTGTGGTGTCTGCAGCGGCGCATTTGGTTGCAGCAAGCGGCGGGACTGATCCATTTGTTTGTTTTCTGAATCCAGGATTTGCAGAGATAGATTAGACAACAAAAGCATATGGAAAAGATAAAGAACACTTAGGTAATGGATTTTGGCGGCCTCTCTAACACAGCAGAGAACTCATCCTCTTTCCATCTCTCATCTCTCCTCCTTTCTCTCTCTGCTCTAAATATGTTTGTTGTTCTTTTTTTTTCTAGCATACACTTTGAGAAGAGAAGAGGCTCCAGCTGTTTGTGAGGATGGAGGGCTGAGCTTGAAGAGGTGCGGTTAAACCTCGGCCTTTGGGTTCATCTGCTTTCAAACTATATGTACATGTAAGTTGGCGGTGTCGTGTGGTAGTGTAGGTGGATTTACAGTGAAATGAACTACAAGAAAGACATTTTTTCGTCAGGGCAAACAAAAGGCAATCTTTAAAGAGACACACATCTGAAATAAAAAAAATTCCCTTATATTCCCAAATAGTCGACTAGAAAGGTCATTAGTCAGCAAGGTTTCATTGGTTGCTTAGGTTGCCATGTCTCAGCCAAAATAATTGCACATGAACAGATAGACAGCTGACAGTCAACCAGCACGTACGTTCTGCACCTGCATGAGAGGAAATAACTCCTCCCACAAGCAGACAGTGGTAGTCTGTAATCATCAGTCAAACAGGGAAACCAGAAGAGCCTGTTTGACACTAGTTAGCCTGTTAGCACATTAACAACACAATCCAATACTGAAAGAACAGAACATATTTACTGTGTGCCAGCGAACAATAACACAAACCATCACGAAACATTTCTGCTAAAAAGCTCAGGGGCTAAAAAAATAATTTCACCTTATATAAAAAGTTTGTTTTGGTCTCACTCCCTCTTGACTTTAGCTTCTGTGTCCTCTTCTCAAGCACTGAGCTGAGCGGCGAATCAGACTGATTTTATTCACCAACGGGCTTCACTGTCACCAATGCTGATTCAACATGTTTAATCAGACATAAAAAGTCGACAAGGGGCAACAGTGCAGGACACACTGAACCGACGAGGGCAGCAGATGCTCACCAACAGCCCAGCTTTGACTGACAGGCGGCCATTGACTTGGTATGTCAGGTCCTTAACACATCTATACACAGGTATGTAACACATTAAAACAGGATTGTTGTGGAACTCCAAATGTTAACTGTACCGGTATTAGTCTATGCAAATCCCTTAATTAGTAACAATAAATAACTGCTTCACTGAATATATGAATATCAATTACTCACAGCGTGTTACCTTAAATTTGTGTAGAAAACATGCCTCCACATTGAATGGAGAATCCAAAAGGCGAACACTTTTTGAATTGAAAACAGTGTCCACATTTGAAAAATGCAAAACTACATCAAAACATCCACAAACAAATTCTCACACAACTCCTTCTGTATCATCAAAGTCTAATTGTAGTACTTCCCAAACACATTCATTAATACTAAAACAATACAATATACAACACTTACACATTGATTTCCGGGTCAGACGCAGAGCTCCTGCCTATTCCTGTAAGCTGAAACCATTTCCCTCAGTGGAAACGAAGATTTTATCTACTTTGATTTCACAGAGAAGAAACAATAAATTGTGAAGACAATAAAGCCTCCACTAAATAGCATTTTAAGTCTTGTGTGTGATTTATCCTGGCTTCATATGAGCAGAGGAAATTTCTGTTATTCGCTAGGCTAATTTATACAATGTAAAATGCCATAGGCTTGTGCTAATAATGTTAGCATGTTATATTTGGAAAACGTGTTTAGTATAAGACAGTTGTTTTGTCAGTGAACCTTGTGAGTTGTAATGGAGCCTTATTTTGTAATGTTACCTTTGTTAAATGTTGCTGTTGTCCATGACTTCGTATGAGTAGAGGAAAAGTCCGCTAGCTGCTAGGCTAATTTATACAATATAAAATGCCATAGGCTTGTGCTAAAAACATTAGCATGTTGTATTTGTGGGGAAAATGTGTCCAGCAAAAGACAAGTGCTTTGTCTGTGAATGCTGTGAGTTATAGTGAAGCTGATTTGTACACTTCATAGAAACCCCACCGCCAACTAGTGTTTTGGAGGTGTAACTGCAGAGTGACACAGACACACCACTGCAAGTCCCGCTTTAGATTATACTGCAGGAATTGTGTGAGTTTATAAATGGATGCTTTGACATAGTTTTGCTGTTGTTTAATGTGGTCCTCGTTTACTTCAATTCATGAAGAATGTTCACCTTTTTTTGGATTCTTCGTTCATCATGGAGGCATGCAAGAAGTTTTCCACACACATGGTTAGTATTCTTATAACTGTGAAAGAAGAAACTTAGGTATAGCAGTATTCAATTCCTTAAATTGGCCTAACTGTCTACTGGCCTACACACTACAACACCATAATAGAATTCCTGATATTCAGTGATAACTTTTGGTTTTGGTGTGGCACCCTAGAATTTAGGGGACCAGTCTTGCCACCCCTGTGAAAAACTTATGGGGGCGCCACTGGTTATATACTAATTTTCATAAATACAAGACAAACTATTTACTTCACATGTGAGGGACTTTCATTTAAACCAGTGTTACAATAGTTTTAATAATGAAGTCTGCAAAACAATTCACAAACACCTCGTGTTTCATTATGTTAATGAAACAACATTAGCTCTGCATGGCGCCTGTTTAGCGTGATTGAGTTTAGAGTTTAAACAATACTTGGAAAATGATCATCACTAATAGATCCAACAGACTTCATTATTTTATGAGCGGATCGGGTGCAGGAAACACACACGCACAGGCAGACACAACCGCACGTATGGATGTACTGTACACACACACACACACACACACACACACACACACACACACACACACACACACACACAGCACAGGTCTTTTAAATAACAAGTAGCAAACAGCTTCAGTAACCCAACTCCTCTGAATTATCACCTCCTTGCTTGTGGCTGTTTATGAATACAAATTGAATTTCCGCTGCAACCTTGTCGCAGTCATGCCTCATTTGATTTATTCCTTAATGAATATTTCCCCTTTCAACTCAGGAGATGGGAAAACATTGCCACACCAAATGAGAAGCGTTTTTTATTGTAGCCCATTCTTTCCTACATCTAGAGGTACATTACACTTATGGTCGTGTTGCTGCTTCGGATTGAACAAGGTTGTTCCATTTAGTCGGGGCAACAAAGGAGACTGTGAAAAAAAACAAAAACAGAGTGGGTTTTACCTGCAGTTTGTAACGGTATGTTGGGGCTGTTTTTCTCTCTAATAGCTGTACTCTGAAGTTTTTTCTGCTCCTGAAAGACACCAGCATTTCTCTGTCTTACACTGAATTAAGAAAATGTCATATAAGTTAGAGACAGATAAGGAGATCTGCACATTGGATTCAGAGACTAAACCCTCCATATTGACTGTCCGCTGTGACAAAGACGCTGTTAGCCACATCGCTCAACAACTACTGTTAGACAGATTCCACATTTACCTGTTAATGTTGTGTAGGTAATGTGCGATTGACCGCACACCTGCTAAATAATGCAGTGGCTTGTTTGGGGCCATAAGGAGAATTTAAATAGTATTGATAGGCTAAGCTGCCATGGTGTAGGATGTATGCAGTCAGAAAGCCCCACTCTGTATTGATCACAGAGCGGGCTTAAAGCAGAATAGCTCCCAGTTCTTGAACAAATGAGGACAGAAAGAAACGAGGGAACAGAAGAATAGTGGTGAGGAGTGATAGGTCAGAGCTGAGTGTTATGGTACAGGAGAGAGAGGAAGAGGAACGATGTGGAGAGAGACGAAGTGAGAGTTAGACAAGGAGACGTCGGGGGCCGTCGATCCATCCAGCGCATCGCCGCGGGCAACCAGAGGAGTAAAGTTGTTAACGAGTGTGTGGACAGTGGTGTCAGGCAGAGCGCAGCTCCATCAGGGAAATGAGACGCCCGGGTTCTATTATGGCCCCAGGTGCATTATGGGAGGACAAAAGGAAACTTTTGGTAGAAATAGATTATAGACAATGAAAAGAACAGGAGAGAATTCACATTGTGCTTATTTTATTCTGAGATGTTGGTTTTTAGTTTCAATTTGTAACAAAAAAAGTCTTTATTTGCTCCTTTTCATGTCTTTTGCTAAAAGTTTTTTCTTTATCTCTTTGTTGTTTTTATGGAGACAAAGGTGACTTGAATTGTGTTGAATCTATTTTTAAGTGGACAGTCTGGTGTCTTCAGAACAGTCAGCATTCAACACATTCTCACTCCGACCTCGTCACATATTGACGTTTGGTCATGGACTTTCTACGTCCACATATACCATGCCAGGTACCCTGGGTGCATTGGTTGTTGACGTTCTGGGACGCCATGTCAAGTTCTGCCTGTTACATGCATTGTCCTCTTTCAAAATACACTTCTGATTTCACAGGAAATTTACATATACAGTCTCTTTCAAAATAAATGCACTACGTCGGTACAACACCGCAAATTGACATTGTATTTCCTTCAACAACAAAAACATGTGGTTAGGTTTAGAAAAAAAGAACACGGTTTGGCTTTAGAATCTTACAGGATGCGAACACCACTCTGTCCCGCCGCATTTCCCCCTTACGCCGTGGAGCACCGTTAAACAATAACGGCAACTGGCTGACGTTAAAGGATGGCTTTTTCCGTTGGTTTCTGAAGCCAATTCCAATTTTTGTCGGGCAGCGACCTCTAGTGGCTGTAGGAGCAAAGGAGGAAGCCAGGTGATGAAGTATAGAAAGCAATAAAGTCCAAGAATGGAAAATGTGTTCTTGTTCCAAGGTCGTTGTATACAGACGCTTTGTCATGCCCCTTGACGTCTCATAACAATACACAGAGCAAGGTGGCACACAGCTAAAACACATCGTAAAGGCCCTGACACACCAAGCCAATCGTTGGCTGTTGTTGAGCGTTGCCCTAGTCTTTGCAAGTGTCCCACACCATTGGTCCTGGTCGGCTTTTTTCAGCTGATTCAGCACGTTAAATTGGTGTCGAAGACTGCGGAGCCTGTCAGTGAATGAAATCACTCTGATTGGCAGTTCAGCTCAGCGCCCGAGAAAAGAAACAGAAGTGAGGAAAGTAAACAAACAGCTAAAGTCAACCACTCTCTCTCTCTTGAGGCTAAACAGAAATACTAAATATGTATTATTGGAGCTTTTTAGTTTTCTTAAATCAAATGTTTTATATTATAGTAATTGAAAGGCATCAAAAGAGAATCCCAAATATCACAGTCAAGATCCTTTTAGAGTCAGTAGATTCTGTGTGGTGATACCAATCGCCTCTGTTTTTCTCTGAATATCTGATATGTATTCCACTCAAACCTCAAGATGACTCCAAACTCACTTTGTGCCTGATCTGATCAAAACATTCGTGGTGGCGAAAGATTACAAGAACAACAAAGTAGCATCTCACGTCCGAGGCAGATATTTTTCTTATCTGACAAACATCTCTTCTCAGCTGGTGTTGTTCTGTCAGGAATTAGCAGCACTTAAAGCTGGATGCATGACAGGTCTGCAACAAAACAACCAACTTATCAAAGATACGTGTCATGCATCCTTGGGTTATTATGAAGAAACCTCACAGTTAATCTGTTATGATCGGTATCACTGAAGAAGAAAAACATGTTTCTCTGACCATTAGTGAGCGTGGTGTGTTGGTGTGTGTGCAGTGCAGCGGCCTCAGGCTGTGTGCTTAGTGAGGATTGTAATGGGGCAGCTTTAAAGGGGGATTAATGCAGTGTGGCCGAGTGAGAAAAACACTCCTGTACAAACAAACATGAGTGATAATTAATAGGACAAATACATTACAAAGGGTCATATATATATTTTAGATTGTAGACTCACTTCTCACAAGTGCTTTGTCTGTGAATGCTGCGAGTTATAGTGAAGTCAATTTGTGTTCTTGAGTTGCAAACTGTCGCTATTAAGCCATGTTTAATGTGTGTTTAATGTGTGTTTTGAATCAACTAAACTTTACAGCACTTCACAGAAACCCCGCCACTGACTGGTGTTTCGGAGGTGTAACTGCAGAGCGACACAGACACACCACCGCACAGGTATAAATGCTCACAACGGTGTGGGCCACGTGCCTGGGCTCTGCAAAGAGCTGACACTCAAGTATAAATCCTGCTTTAGGTTGCAGTGCATCTCTAGCAGTGCACACACAGTAACACACCTATGACACAGCTGTCGGGAGCAACTCGGGGTTCAGTATCTTGCCCAAGAATGCTTTCACATGTGGTCTGGAGGAGCTGTGGATCACACTGCCGATCTTCTGATTAGAGCATGACCTGCTCTGCCTCCTGAGCCACAGACACCCTGAATCAATGCCGCCCCATTGATTCGATAAACGAAATGTTGTGTTTTTATTTTTTCCTCAAAAATTAACCGCTTAGTCACTGGTTAATGGGTGTCAGGCTATCATAAGCAAAATTTAGTGAAACAGACATTCCTCGATGCTCCATTTGAATAATTATCGTGACCTTCACCTGGAAAATGCCATTTTATACGGTAACTGTTATCTTAAATGTTGGTCTTTAAAGTGTTTCTCTCCTTTCATCTTCAAGTATGTCAAAGGATCACAAGTTCACATTTAATTTCCAATATTCTAATATATTCTAATATCTATTCTAATAGCTCAGCCTATTTTAGCCACCTCCCCTCTTAGCCTCTGATGTTCCCTCTTTGCATGATAAACAGCTTTCAGCCCTCAGAATATGTATGTGGCCCATATTTATTCATATGTGCGGTATATGAGAGCAGACAATTCTGCTTTGGGTGTGTGGGAGAGGAAATATATAAATAAGAAAGTAAATAAACAGTCAAAATAAACAGCCAGCGTAATAAGGTTAGGGTTTTTTTTATATATTGATATTTGCAGGGAGAGCTACAGGAGAGGGCAAAATTAATGACAGCAGACATAATGCCATTGGGATACTTAGGAGTGTGTCCAATACTTTAAGTAATAGCGTTAATGGCGAATTTGAAGGAATTTAATTTCCGACATCAAACAGCGGCGCCTTTAGAAAGCCAGCACCCCTCTCGCCTCCGAGAGCTTCTGAACTCGCTTCCTCTCAGAAGGAGGAAGAGGAGGAAATCATCTCGGCGGCGGCGAGGCATGCAGGGAGGCAGGTGGCTAAAAACTTCCAAGCAGAACAGCCTCTCAAGTCGCAGGGTGACGCTTGTTAGGCTCAGGCCCAGAGGAGGGAGCATGGCCAGTAAGTAAGGTTATTGGGAAATAATTAGCCTAGCCCGGGAATCAGCGGGGATAGCAAAGTCCTCTGGGGTAGAAACGCCAGTGCCCCTGGCCTCGTTTCCACAGCTAATTAACTTTGAAGAGAGCCTATTAATAAGGTTGTCTTCATAGAGAAAAAGCCTGAAACTATATGCAGAAGGAACTTTTTGGTGCGGAGGAGGCGGGAATTCAATTTATAGACGAAACACAAAGACGTAAGTGAGCAAATAATTGAAAATGAGGTGGTCTTTTTGGGTATTTCTGCAGGAAGTTCTCTCTTTATACATTCAGAAACCATATCAGCCTCCCCCCCTCAGCGTCAGATTGTCACATCAACTCCATGAAAATGTGCCCCAGATCATTTGCTCCCCACTTCCACAGCGGACGTCATCCCCAAGTGGCCACATGTCCCCTTACCTGTCATCCCAGAAGCAGCTGCTGTTGCTGCTGCTCAGGTCCAGGTCTAAAAAAAAAAATTAAAAAAAAATCTAGCCTCTTAGCCTGCGGCTGTGGGAGAGCGGCGCAGGCCTCAGCGCCTAATCACCCCCTCCCACGACAGCACTCATCAAGACAGCAGCTCCAACAAATCAATCTCCCTCTGACAGTTCATTTAGACTGAATTAATTTGGAATTAGGGGCCATTACTGCAATTGGCAGGCGTGGATATTCCCCTAACGCGGGCTGTTATCCTGCTTTGGGGATAAAGAAAAGGAGCCAGCTTTTCTTTTTTTTCTCCTCCCTTTCTTTTTCTGTAGGATCGACTGGATAAGGTGTTTTTCTGTGCTGATCGCAGGGCTGAGGGAGGGAGGCATTGGATTTTCAGTTTAACTAAATCATCATTGTTCTCAATCAAAAGTCAGACTCTGCTGATTGTTTTTTTTTCCTGTTTTTTTTTTTTTTCCTCAGATGGAAGTGAAATAGGTGTTTAATGAGGGTCGTTGGTCTATCGACTGTCAAATTGTTGCCAGGGGCCAATTAAAAGTCTGATAGTCCGCTGTAATAGCAGAGAAAACAATGAATCGGGAAAAACACAAGACAGCAAAAGACAGAACTGCAGGGCTGATAAAGTACCTTTAAACTCTTTGTGATCGGGGCCAGAGAGACGATAAACAATATAAATATTGTACCAACAATTGAAGGTTTTGTGAGAGGGATTTTCAGCAAGTCAACATCCCACCGACAGGTCTTATGTATTATTAAATAGCTCAGATGTGAATTAAGACACAAAACCAGGACTTATACAAATTAAGCTTTACCTAAATGTCAAAACATGCTGCAAAAAACTGGCATTTCCTCCTCGTTTATAATTTAATGTTCCTGTTTTCCTAAATTTCCCAGAGAGCTCTGTGATGTCGCCTTTATGTTCAGCGCAGCATTATAGCTGATGTGCAGCTGATCTGCTGAACAGACTGACTGGGCCTCTCTATCTCCTGCTGGGAGGCAGCAGCTTGAAGTTTACCCAGGGTTCACGACCCTGCGACCTGGAGGTTTGACCGAGACAACTCAGCTCCATGGAGACGCCGCTTTCAAAAGATAAACACTCTAACATCACACACACTACTGCAACACACACACACACACACACACACACACGAAGAAACGGCGAGATTATAGAGATTCAGCCGTAAAACACAAAACAGCAGTGTGAACTCCTGAGCTCTGATGGCTTATATTAGGCTTTTTTCGATTTTTAAATTTCTTGACAGGTATATAAATGTCAGGTTAGTCTGTCTGAATAAACGAGCAAGGCTTTCTGAAGTTGCCACTTTGCACCAGAGACAATCATAGAAAAGCAGATTCTTCTCAGAGGAGGCTTATAGCTTTTTTCCCACCAAAATCAGTGCAGATAATCAGGGTTTCAAAATGCAGAAAAAAAGGTGATAGACTCCTTTCCTATTGCCAGCTCTGCAGTATATGACTAGGCCTTGTTTCCACTGCAGTGTCACTTTCAATGTCACAAAGACTCTGGAAAACAGGTTAGTAAACACTTCAAAGCAGCATGGAGGCCAGTGAAAATGTCTTGTTACTTCTCTAGTCTCTCTCTCAAACTCGGTGCCAAATAATTTGGAACAATGTTCGAGCACTCCTTGGACAAAGACAGACAGAAATTGTGACTTTGCTACCCTCTGGAAGGCGCTACAGATCATTAAGAACCCAGACAAACTGACTCAAACACAGGTTTTTCCCCACAGCAATATGGACTTTGAATGAATTCAAATACACAGGATGAACCTTGGTTTAATGGGTGTAATTACTACACTTTATGTGCAATATTCACAGTCAGAGAATGTGTAGTTTTTTACCTATTACACTTGTCTATTATTTAGGACGTGGCTTTAACTGTCGACACCTTACAGGAGCAGCATTCCTAATTTCGTTGTATTTATTAATGATACAGTGACAATAAAAGTAATTCTGATTCTGACATCCTATCGCAAGAGGGTGAAAATTAGCACGTCCACCTGTTTGTTGTATTTACATCACTGTAATCATCAGAGATGCAACCACTGATTATCTGTGACTACTGCAAAGTCATTTGTCCCATGACGATTGTAACCGCTCCCACTAAAGACGAAACCCAGATGTAAGTGTGTGTTAGAGGGGGTTTTGTCCAGTGGAAAAGGGGCTTAAGGGACCACAATGCATTGCTGTCATTAGGTCAGGTTGTGTTTTGAATAAGGGATGGGACTCTTAGTGTTAGATCTCTGGTGTGCACACAGACAAAAATAAGTTAGAGACGTTTGCATGGTTATTTGTTTTATACTTGTATGTAAAACTTGTGTAATGTTTACACTTTTTTCAATTATTTTGAGCCCACCTCCCTGCAGGAGTTTGACCAGCCAATCAGCTTGTTAGAAGTGCAGGTCAGCACAATGCATTGTTGAGATTTAAGCCTGATTTATGGTCCTGCGTTAAATCAACAACGTTGCTACGTCGTAGGGTACGTGGCTATGCAGAAGGCTCGCCGTAGCTCCCAGCGTAGCCTGACGTGCACCTCCCCAAAAATGTAACTACACGTCGAGGCGACGCAGACCCAGCGCAGACCGAGAGGGCTGTGATTGGTTTGCTTGGTAGCAACGCATTTCCGGTTCCGTATTTCCAGATTGCGCCATCCCCGCCATCTTTAAACATCTTCTGTTGCGATGTAGATGTTGCAATATTAAGGCCCATTTATGCTCAACGTTCAATACGTATACGGATACGGACGGAGCAGTCTGTCCGTGCTCCGCGTTCATTTCTCTGTGACCGGAAAAGCCGCAAGCTAAACAAAGAATCAACTAGAGACGACGATAACCATTCAGGAAAGGAACGCAGCCTCCTACCGCTCTGGCGGTGAATTGCACCGTGACGAAATGGAGTGACGGAGAAGTTCGAAGGGTTCACGATGGCGTCACGGCAACGACGTAGGTACGTCGTAGGTACGCCGCAGGACCATAAATCAGGCTTTAGGAGGTGTGCACATCGGCTCCTTTGTGAGTCTGCTGCTACCCGTAACATCCTTAGGTGAGCAGAGATGTTTACGTCTGTGATCACAGAAGCCTAATTATAACTTCAGCGCTGCTAAAGTTTTTTAATAGTAATTCTGGGAAATGTCGGAAATTACGACTTGAAACAAAAGAAGAAGATGACAAGGCCATTTGAGGTAAAGTGAGCACCAGAAAAGCGTGAACCTGAGGATACATTTTCTTTAATAAATGAACACTGTTACACCTGTAAGTTCAAACCAGTCTCCATCCCAACTCATCAAAAACTGACGCTTGGTCAGTGGCCCTCAGCGTCATATACCAACACACTGAGGCAACCATTTAGCGGCGGTATATGACACACCAGACAGCCCCCACAACTACTGTAGTACAACGAACAAGACAGCCCACATAGGGCAGTTGGGAGGGAGGTGGACGGGTCAAACAAACTCCAGACTTTCACCCTGGAGATCATTGTTCATGTCCAGTGTGAAACCAAAAGTCAATCCAGTTATTTAAATAAGTAAAAAAAGAATATATTCAGACAATCCCATCTCACTCCGAAATTGTCGAAATCCGGTGCTTGGGCAGTGACTACCGGCATCAGACACAGATGAAAAAAGCCGTCCTTTAATGTCTGGATGATATGCAGCCGGTTGCCGTTATAGTTTAAGTTTAAGCCCGGCAGTGTTGGGGGAAATGTGGCGGGACAAGGACGAAAATAAGGCAGCAAAAGTCCAAGAGGGGCAGACGGGAGGGGTGGTGGATGGGTCCAACAAATACCGACTTTCACTCAGGAGAGTGGTGTTCGAGTCCTGTGAGATTATAAAGCCAAACCTGTACTTTTTTCCTAAAGCCAACCATGTGTGTTAGTTGTTGAAGGAAAAAAAACATTAATTTCCGGTGTTGTACTGACGTAGTAGGTTTTGTTTAAAAAAAAAAAAACTGTATGTAAACAGTAAATTTCCTGTGAAAACAGATGTGTATCTTGAAAGAAGAGAACTTGACATGGCGTCCTAGAACGTCAACAACCAACGCACCCAGGGTACCTTGCACATCGTACCTGGACATGGAAAGTCCATGACCAAAATGTCAATATGTGACAAGGACGAAGTGAGAATGTGTTGATTAGGATGTAACCCCTTTGTAATCACCAACATTTTGATTAGTAACTGTAATTTAAATACATTTTTTTTTTATTTTTACATATTTATTTTGGACTGTAATCACGTAACACTGTTCCATGTAACTATTACTCTCTAACACTGATGGTTGATGACTGTTTGAATTACATTTATAATCTTTGGTGGATGATCCAAACACAATCAGACACATCCTAATGCTTGAAATAAAATCAGTAATAATCTGCAGGAGTTTTATTTTTAGCTGGCTCTGTTTTCATACACTCAGTTTTTGGCATTCAGTGTTGTAAACATGGCCGACAGGTTATGAGAGGTGTGCGCCAGGCGACGCAGAGGGGCTCCTGCGTCCAGCCATGAGATCAGAGTAAATATTAACACTGACACACTGCTGTGGAAATACCTCAGAGACTTAACGGGAGCTACAAGGAGCAGGGCAGGAGGATCAGTGGGAAGAGAAGAAAGACGAGTTGATGCAGACGATTAGGTGAGCCAAAAGGTAAACGGCAGGGCAACGCACACAGATAACCCCGAACACACACACACAGATACCCTGTCAGCCCCACCCCATCAACACTCCAAACCCAAAACACCTCTATCCCTCTGACGACATGTTCTCTCAACACCTACGCAGGGCTCAGAGGAAAATACAGCCAGGTCCTCAGCTGACACAACAACTACACACACCGAAAACACAAGGCCTTGTTCGTTACATTATTTTCTTTTTCATTACACATGTTCAACTTGTCAGAAACTAACTTTTCAAAACACTAACAGAGGGCATGTTGCGGTCAATTTAAGATAATATCTCTTTTAATTTGGGACAACATCAAAGGCGACCTAAGTATTTTTTGGCAGAGGGAGTCATGTTGTGATCTGAGCCGAGGATAAAAGCACCCGAGGAGGTTGCGGGTTGGAGAATGATCACATTACGAATACATGCTAAAGCCGAGAGCAGACAGTGCGGCCCTCTATTTATTATGTTTTCAGACCTGGGCAGAATGTTCCATCAGCCTGAGAAATATGACGGTGATTTCACCGACACACTCTCAGGTTTCAATGCAGGTAGGCAGGGATGTATTGGTGTGTGTGGACGACATGTGTGAGTCTGTATGGACGCCAGAAAATGATTATGTATATATACAGGGAGAGGAAGGGAAGAGATGAGAGAGAAGAAAGAGAGAGACGTGGTGAAAGGAGGTTCATGTTACGTATTTGCAGTCGAGGTGTAACATTTCAGCACCGGACTGATAATAGAGTCAACACACTCTGCACAGGTTTAGGGGCAGAGGGATGTATATGAGGAATGCAAGAGTGTCAGATAAAAGCTCCTCTTCACCACAAACTCACTCAGGTACAATTTATTCAATCAGACTACAGAGTCAAGCTTAAATGAGTGAATCTAAAGCACCATATAAACCTTTGAGGAGCCAGGAAATACAGCTGTTTTACTTAATGACATGCAGGTTGTGGTAAAGCAATAGTTTGGCATCTTGGGGAGAACAATTATTTGCTTGTTTTGCTGAGAGGTAGATGGAAAGATAGATATATCAAGATTTATCCCTAAGTACGCAGACGACTGTGTTATTGTAAGCCGTCTTCATGGATCAGAATATAATCATGGCCCAGTACTGCATGAATTTGTTCATTGCTGTGACCTGTCTTTCCTCCACATTAATGTGTCTAAGGACGCATTCACACTGGCGCTATTTGGTCCGCTTTAAGCGAACCCTGGTCCGCTTCCATGGATAGTTCGGTTTGTTTGGAGTGGTGTGAACACTCATTTGAACTCTGGTGCAGACCAAAGGAGCGAACCCTGTTCCACTTGAAAACTGGGGGTCTCGGTTCACTTGCAAGTGAACCCTGGTGTGGTTCGCTTACAGTGGGAAATCTATCCAGCGAACCAAAGAGAGGAAGTGACTTTGAGCGCATTTTTTTCTTCCTGGTCAGTGCTCATTTTGGGCAATACCGCCCCCGAACTGCGTGATGTTGTCCAGGCGGTTTGGTCCGCTTTAAAAAGTGCAGTGTGAAATGAACCGAACCAAATGAAGGTGTGAAATGTTTCGGCATTCCCGCCCAATCGAAACAAGTCCCCCGGACTATCCTGGTGTGAATGCGCCCAAAGAAAGTCCTCCTACCAGCACAAACATGTTATATCTCATTTTAATCATTATTACACTTTGTTTCTTGTACATATTAAACAAACAAGATAAATTGTGTTCAAGATATAATATGTAACTTTCTTGCATTAAAAAAATGACTAAAAACGACTACACCAATGTTATATTTTTTGTCTAGTGTACTTACATTATTCCAAATGTTTTCAGCAATGTTCAAACCCAGAGAAATCAGTGAGTGTGCTCAAGGTCACATCACCTCTCAGTGGTGTCATATCCTCTTTGTGCATGTGTCAGGGTTGTGGTTCTCCGTAAGAAGCCGTCATGAATTGACTTTTTATCCTGTTTTAAGCCACATTTTTATGATATACTTTTTAGATATTGGTTGTTTTAACTATATGTTTTAACCACATGAAGGATTGTAGGAAATGGACGTCTGGATCTTAAGTTATCAGAGAAACAAGCTGAGCAAACGTTAGTAACAGCTCGGCTCCACTGATTGGAGCCTCTGATTACTGAAACACTGACTTTTAACATGAAACTGCTTTATTCAGTGTTTTTACCAGTTTAAATCAGTGGGTCAGTTTGTTTTAGAGAGGAAGAGACCTCTGCAGATAAATCGGCTCCCAGTAAAAACCTATTGAACAGCTGGCTCTTAAGTTATCAGAGAAAAATGGCGAGCACACATTAGCAGAAGCTAGGCTAATGGCCCATCTGCAACAAGACAAACAGCGTCTGAGAAACACTGATTTTCAACATGAAACCAGTTTAAATTACCTTGTCCATTTGCTTTGAAGAGGAAGAGACCTCTGCAGATAATTTGGCTCATCATCTGAGCAGTGAACACCCTCTTTTGTTATTGTTTTGATTGTGAGACCCCGAGCAGCAGATAATTACAGATTGTGTAGCATTAGTGAGCTTTAGAGAAGCTGTTTAACCTGTGGACGAGGCTTTCTGTTTCCCCTGCTTTCAGTCATTTTGGTAAGTTAAGCTTATTGTCTCCTGACTGTAGCCTCATATTCACCACACAGACATGAAAATAATATCAATCTTCTCATTTAACATTAAGCAAGAAAACAAATGAGTGTTTTTTTTTTTAAATGCACAATTCCTTTCAATTCAAACATGTTTATGAGTAACTATTGAGCTTCAAAGAACTATAGAGATAAGGTCTTCAGTGTTCACATGGGTAAGTCAAAGGCAGTGTGAGGGAGGGGAAAGACATTACCAGACTGATTTAATTAATTTATTTAGAACAACAGAAATACAGAAAGCACAAAAGAAACGTATAAAACCTATTAGTGTCTCTTTTTATGGGATTTTCATGGCGTCATGTTGCTAGTGCACAAACAAGATTTGAAGATTATAGGCAACAGAGATGCGGACTAATCGCTGGATTTGTTGTGGGAAATGCTCAAAAATCCTGGGATTTTCTACTGTGGTTTAGTTTTAAATCCACTCAGAGATACACAGCACTTTCACTATTTGCCTTCATGACCCTGAGCCATCAGAGGTTCATAACAGGGTGTGGCAATACACAATTAATGAAAGATTAAAAAAAATAATTATTATTTTAAAGATGAGGTTGAAAGCTCATTTGGTAAAGCTGCGGCATAAACACTGCCAATGCTAGAGCTTTGACGTTTTTTGAACAACGAGCAACAAATTTCCTACACTGAATATTACGTCAACATGTTCGTCTAATATTAGGCAGAAAATTGTTTTGTGTTTTGGTGATTTTTTTGTAGGGCTGCCCCCTTATAGTCGACCAAATGTTAGTCGACCAGAAAGGTCATTGGTCCGCAAGATTTCATTGGTCGCTTAGTCGCAGAAAACCCCCCCAAAAGAAACAAACAAACATGAAACTCTTTCAGGAGCTGCGCCTTGTCAAAACAAATCAAAACCTATATGACTGGACCATGTGGGAATTTAATTTGAAAGGACAGACACAGGAAGTGTCCACGCTCAGCAGTCAGACAGGAGTCAGGTTAATTTCCAGGGCTGGTACCTGCGGTTATTCCACAGACTAGTTAATAACATGTCAGGCAGGAAATCCAAAGTGTGGGATCATTTTGAGAAGGTGAAGGACGAACCCAAGGTGATATGTAAACTCATCTTCATTGGTCGACTACAAACATGACGTATCATCTGAAACATGGAAGTAGCTACATGCCCATTAGCCCACAGCGTCATTAACAGGCGGCTCGCTCAGTGTGTGACGTGCACTTGTAGATAAAATATAGGCCTATATTAATGAAGGTTCATTAGTACGGTTTTGTATTTCTCTGTAATGTAGCACAGTGTTAACGTTACTGATACTATTCTTTCTCACATCTTCAACTCAAACCATTGTGTTGCCCCGCCCAAAATATATCATTTATTCATTAAATTGATACCATAAACATGCAGGCAGCTAGTCGACTAATGGCCCTAAATGACGACTATTGGTCAACGAGGAAAATTCTTAGTCGACGGCAGCCCTATGTTTTTGTCACAGTGGTGAACAGAAAAGGTGGAAAGGGAAACCTCATACATATAATTCTGATACATTACAATACATACCATCCCAAGGCACTTCGGGCTCTATAAAGTCTGTCAGCTGAACTTTTGGTCTTGAGGTGCGGACTAACTCCCAGTGTGCTCCGCTAACTGCTTCTAAACAGTGACCCTTGGGAGCAGCAGAGAGCGGTGTCAGGGGAGAACAGCAGTGGGGACGTGGTGGAGGGAAAGGGGAGGCACAACAAGATGCGAGATGAAAGAGATAGATGGGAGAAAAAAGGAGGAGAGGAGGATCGAAGGAGGGGGAGGCTATAGGGGAGGGTCGGACGGGGGAACGAGGGAAGGTCGTGGTTCTCAGCGGAGGGTGAGCGCTCTTTGAGGTAGCAGTGTGGAACCACCCAGGGCCTTGTAATAGTTAAATCATATCAATTAACCATGGGACATGAGGGGATTAGGGGTTAATCTCTCCCCTGAGAGAGAGAAACAGTAAATTAGAAAGGAAAGGAAGGAAGGGGAGAAAAAGAAGAGATCATAAACAGCCGCATTGAAAGGCAGATAGCTGACGTGATGAATTACAGAGCATGAAAAAGCATGTTTCAGATAAATAAAGAAATGGCCTGAAGGATGACTTCTTGTTCACGTATGTTACCGACAATGACGTGGTAAATTACGATACAGCAAATGAGCAGCGTGGGGATACATTTGCATTTCCCTATCAGCAGCGATGGGACCAGAAGTGGCATTTAGGGATTAAAAACAACACAAAACAGGAGATAATCCCACAGCTCGGCCACACCCGCCTGGGAACTGACTTACGCCGTTTTCAATTTGGATGAGGGCATGGAAGAAGAAAAGGGGTACGAATAATTTACCCCCTCCCTTCAAAGCTTCATTGTCGCCCCATAAAATTGTCCCCTCAGATTTAGAAACATCCACACTTGATTGAAAATGAAATCATATACAATAAGAGACGGTATATGTGGCAGAGGTTTGGGGGATCTATATTTGGGGGGGGGATTGGAGGACTGAGCTTTGGGGGTTTGAGAAAGAGGAGAGGAGCCCCTCTTTCTTTGGTGTGTATGCAAAAATGGCTGAAGTGGGTAATGGAGCCGTGAGGTAAGAGGATTAAGATCAGCATTGGGTCAGGCCTGATAGTGAGGAATGGGGTAATGGCGGGACAAAAGGATGAGTGGAAGAGAAAGGAGAAAAGGGGGTAAAAGAGAGGAGAGAAAATGAGCCAGAGATGGGTGATTTGAGGTGAAGAGATGTGAAATGGAGACTCGAGAAACTGTCCCTCTCATCCTCTCTCCTTCAGGTCCTGGAGACTTTGATTCAGACTCATAAGTGATCATTTGGGATCTGTGCGTCCCCCTGATAGGGAGCGGCGGGATAATGCTTAACCTGATACTTGGATTGACTCTGCAGACAACGGGGGGTCGATGGCACCTCCACAGCTGAGGGAAGAGCTTGAAGGCTGCAGGAAGGTTTGAGCGGACTGGGAGTTCAAACGCTGAGCGCTCAGGAAGCTAGAAATCTGTAGGATAGAGCATTCCTGTGGTCAATAAAGCCCCATTTCCCCCGAGCAGTATGGTATGGTTCAGTCCAGTTCTGTACACTTTTTATCTGTTTCCACTGTGAAAAGTTGTGGATGGTACCAATGGAACCGTTCTGTACCGTCCCCATTTTTGGTTCCGAAGATACCATACCGAAAGTGTTTGGTGGAAACGGAGCTTAACAGACACAGATGGCCCCCACTTGCTTTTTTTGAAGATATAATGAGACATTTGCTTTCTTGTCATGAGTTAAAAACAAAGATTGATACCACTCTATCTATCAAATATGAAGCCAGGGCATTGTTAGCCTAGCTTAGCACAAACAGGGGGAAACAGTTAGTCTGGCTCTGGATAGAGGTAACAAAGTCTGCCCTTCAGCAGAGCTAAAGTTCATTAATTTGCATGTTACATCTCATTTGTTTAATCCATACTAAATGTATACGCAAAAGGGAAGTCCAGGAAGCCACTGCTCCCAGCCAAGAATCCGTCAAGCAAGTAACCTTCCGTAAAACCACAACTAATTGTTTTTACACTTTGCTTTAAGCCTCCTAGAGACTGTGAGATTTTAGCAATCTTTTATTTTAGCAAGTTTAGTGCAGCTACACTGTGCGACATGGATCTTATTAACTTGGGTACAATATCAAGTTTGATGTGTGCAGACTTTACGATGAGAGTGCGTACTGAATCGAAGGCTACGATGTAGGATGCAGTAGCTTCCCATACTGAGTGCGTAAGGATGTTGCACGGGTTATTACTTCTCCAACTGTGAAGGACAACATACAGGGTCACATTTGTAGTTACCCATTCACACATTGGTGGTAGAGGCTACCATGCAGGCTGCCACCTGCTACTCAGTAACCATTAATTTGCACTCACGCACCAATGGAAAAGCCATTGGGAGCAATTTGGGGTCCAGTATCTTGCCCAAGGATACTTCAACATGCGGGCTGGAGGGAAACAGGGATCAAACCACAGATCTTCTAATTAGTGGACGACCCACTCTGCCTCTGAGCCACAGCCGCCACATACATTTATATACAGTCATTGGTGTCATCACACACACCTAAACCATGCCTGTAGATGCCAGTATCTCCTCACAGGATGCTGACTGGTCTGCACCACCAAACGCATTACAAAAAAGCAACTGTCCTACCTATTCCTTTAACAACTAAACCTTCAGGAAAAGTACGCTAAGAGACTAAAAACTGCATCAAAACTTGTCTGGAAAAAGGCTAGAGGTGTCTGAAGTTTACAAACTTCCTCCTCATAAGAATCTGCCTTAGTGGCCCAAGTTGTAGCCTGAAATCAGTGTGTAGGAGCTGAGGAGCCTCATCTAAATGTTCCCCCAACCAATACGACTTTGCTTTAGCCAATTAGCTGCCATCACAGGATCAGACTCAACTCTTATTTGCCAGCCAAAGAGGCTCAGCTGCTCGACCCCGGCAGTAGCCTCATGGAGCCACGTTGCCTCCTCGCACCCCTCCCTGCCTCAGTCCCCCCCACCCCAAGTCTTAATTCAGACACTTTGAAGTATCTTGGTCTGTGGTGAGGAGCCACTCAATCAATTACGAATGAAATAATCTCCTTATGATATTTCGAGGTTTCTTCAAGTAGAGGAGGGGGGGAATGCAAGAAGAGATTATGGAAGCCAAATCACTCTCTCAGCTGCGTCTAAAGTGACAGGGGGAGAATCAGCTGAGAGGATGGTGGGAAATTAAATAAGAAAAAAAAGATTATGTCTAAGTGTGTCACCTCCGAACACTGCTGTGAAATCTCTAACCTGATCCATGAGGAGGTGGCGGTGGAGCGGAGAATGGATTATTGCAAGCCGCGTTAAAAAAAGGACCCACGGTTGCTTAAAAAGCTTTTGCTTACCACTAAGAGAGAGCGCCCACATATCAAACAAACATCGGTGTATCTGTGTGTGACTTTCAAAAACAAGCAAAGACAAAGGGAGGCAACGTGTCATCTTGCTGGGGATCTGTTGTTATCTGCTAAACACAAAGATACTACACATAGTACCATTTTCAAATGGGTACACTGAGTGACAAATATTGAAGGGGAAAGACATTTGGACATGTGGTAGTGAAGTGGGGTTTTTTGCCGTGAAGTGGCAGCCAATGCTATCTAAACAAAAATAAGAGTGTAATGCTCAAACGATTGGGTCACATGTGCTAATATTTAAGCATTCTTTAAAACAACCTTAGGTCACCGTGCATCAGAAAAGCTCAAAATTCATTTTCAGAGTGCTTGCACACCTGCCCTGTTTCCTTCGGTTCAATTGAACTCAAGTTCGTTTGCCCCCTAAGTGCAGTTTGTTTGGGCAGGTGTGAACACAGCATTCGCACTCAGGTGTGCACCAAAACAACTAGACCTTCTTGAAGAGATGGTCTCGGTCCTTCGTAACAAAATTAGTCCGTGATTCAGACAAAAGGAAGCGATCTCTGGGTCTGAAAGCACTCTCAATCACAGATCTCTTGGGGATTAATTTGGTGAGATGTGGTCCTGAAAAACTAAAATGTGAAACAGTCTAACAGGAGAGAAAAAATACAGAATATACTGAAAACTAGAAATACCACCCAGCGGTTGTGTGCCTCTGAGCACCAGTCAAGTGTCTCTTACAGTTTGCATCCATGTCTGTGAAAACATGGATGCTTGAAAACCCATCTTCCCCCGGCAGCACAGGAGACGTGAACACCCAAGATTAGAGTCACCAATTCAGTATTTGACTAAATGTCTCCCCTTATGTACCTATGACATGATGCCAAGTGTTTTATGCAGAATATTATGATGTCACAGTAAAGTTGCCCTTTGACCTTTTGGATATAAAATGTCACCACGTCCTGGCCAAGAAAAGTCCGCTAGCTGCTAGGCTCATTTATACAATATAAAATGCCATAGGCTTGTGCTAAAAACATTAGCATGTTGTATTTGTGAGGAAAATGTGTCCAGCAAAAGAAAAATGCTTTGTCTGTGAATGCTGCGAGTTATTGTGAAGCTGATTTGTGTACTTGTGTATGAAACGGTAGCTAAACCATGTTTAATGTGTGTTTTGAATCAACTAAACTTTACAGCATAGGCGTCATTAGGTATGGCGAGGTATAGTCTCGCTCACCAGACCTTTCTCAAGAAAAGAAAGGTCTGGCTGGGCCGACTCTCACTTTAAGATTGGAGAAAAAAATGCCCCGGCTGCTTGTATTTCTTTCAACCAATCACAATCGTTCTGGGTGGTGCCACAGCAACGGTGCGCTTGCAAAATATTGCCGGGGGGAAACAGGTTTTGGTGTAACACGCCCACAAAAATATCGCCTACAGGACGCGAACAATGGCAGAAAAATGGCTCCATCCCCGCAAGATCAAACACAGCAAAAGTTAGTAAAGGACGTGTTGAAAACGGTTGAAAACTGCTACACAACCGGAGGTGGAAGGGCGGGACTTCAGCGGGTGGCTCGTTCCGCCCAATGAGAGGCTGATCTATGCAGCGAACTTCCGCCCACTCAGACTAGGCGAGTTATGGCAGCTGCTATACCTTGGAATCGGGAGAAAAAAAAGAGAGGTTATGGTTATGGTATGCTAAATGACTATTTTACTTGTGAGTGTCCTTCATATTTGTTGCAAGTGATCAGATGTGATATGTTAGACAGTCTGAGGCGCACTGGCTGGTTGTTTTCATTGTATTGCACTTAAATAGGTCAATAATATGCTCATCAGTGAATATGAGTGTTAGTGAATCAAATTGTTCGCCACTTTGCTCCTCCGCGAGTTATGAGTTATGTGAGTTATGTGAGTTATGTGAGTTATCTGCGTGTTGTAAAAGTATTTTGCTCTGCTGCTGTAGACAGCCTGTCTAAATGATGTCTTGAAGCCTGTCTGATTGTATGTGGGGTTTTTTCTTCATGTCGGCATGTTAAGCTTGTATTTTTGGTCTCTGGAGATACTCCAATAAATTCGCCTATACAGTATTGTACCAAATTGGCCTTTGTTTTACTGTGTTTCATACACCGGACCCCTTGGTTATCTTCTAGAAATGAGCTTGTAATTAATTTATTTTCTTTATTTTCTGTGAAGTTAAACACATGACTAATGATAAATAAACGTCCGCTCGCTGTCCGTGGTGCTGAAATATGCGCCAAAATAGGTCTGATGTTTTCACTGCTCTCACCAAGTCGTGCATTACATGCAGACATGAGGTATTATGAATGTGAGAAACAGCTTCATGTCCTCTGAAACAGTTTTCAATAGCATAGTATGTACTTCTGACAGGTCAAAGACCAAAGTGAAGTTTTATATACATTCATATTTTTGAAACTCCATCATCAGTAGCTCTGTGACATCATGTCATATTGCCATACCTTAGCTTTTGCTGCTTTACAGCACTTCACAGAAACCCCGCTGCCGACTTGTGTTTTGGAGGTGTAACTGCAGTGACACCACCGCACAAGTATGAATGCTCACAATGCCGTAAGCCACATGCATAGGCTACAGCATAGTTTCTGCGTAGAGCTGATGCACAAATATAAATTTAACTAAGACCCAATCAGGAAGTGAATGGGGATGTCTGTGTCGCCAGTGTTTTCAAAAGTGTCGTTTTTCCCCTATCCAAACTGAAACACCACCTCAGAGTTTTCAAACTAAAACGGGGTGTAAATGCTAGCGTGGTTTAAACATAGCAGTAGTTATGTGTCTAAACTGAAAACATATGGGTGTGGATGTAGCCTGAGCTGTGGGAAAACATTCCTCTTTAAGTGATATGAATCGATAGCAACTTCAAGGCTTGCGGGCAGTTCTTACCAGATTTATACAGTATTCAACAAATGCTGTAATTTTGTAATACTGACAGTCACCACTTCTCTCCTATCCTCCATCGTAAAATATTAATAAATACTCTGTAAAAAGCCAAAACATGAGAAGACACCAAACAGCACCTCCCTCCAGCCTCCCCCATCTCCCCTCTCTCACCCCCATCAGTGTTGCTCCCACATCTCACCTCGAGCCCTTTTGATTTTCTCTGTGGCCGACTGTTGTTTCTGCTGCTGCAAGCTCAGCCATCAGCACGCATTGATCGCTCCCCTTCATCCTCAGCGTCCCCTCCGTTATACCTGACTATGGCGACTAATTCTCCCGTTCTCACCCTTCTTCATCCCAGATTGAGAGGGTCGGAGGAAAAATCAATAACGGTGCCAAGTGGGGCGGGGTCAGGGGTCAACGAGGTCCTTGACAAGTGTGTCAGGGGAAGGAAGGAGTGAGAGAGGGGAAAAAGTGCTTGTGTGTGTGTGTATACGAGTGTGTGTTGCATAAGGAGTGGTCAAGAGAAACAGAGTGACCAAAGGCCTCGTGGGTGCAAGTGTCAGGCTTGTCAGGGATCAAATTTATGACCATTGATCGGAGCTGTGCGTGTGTGTGTGTGTATGTGTGTGTGTTAGATGTTGATGAATGTGCGTGTTTGTTTGGATCATGGTGGAATCTGACAGGGGTGAGGAGTCATCATATAAAGCCCATTATGGCCAAACAAGCCAATGAAACAAATGAATCCCCTGAGACGTCGTAGTAAAGACCCTGCCTTTCACGTGCCCGTCCATCTGTCCATACATTTGTCTGTCCATAGAGTTTTTTAACTGTAATAATACCAGAGCTCAGTACAAAAACATATTTGAAAATTATAGAAATTAACATATATCGCTGCTTTGTCAGCAGACCTACAAGTCAAAATATGACACACGAGGTAGCCTCCTGCATCTGTTATGGATGTTCAAGGATGGTGTGTCAATTTAATTAACCTTTAAATTAAAAAACGTTTCTGTTTTCACAGGAAAAGTACAGTTTCTGCTTGTTACATGCATACAGTCCTTTTTTAAAATAAACTTATAAAGCAGATAAAAAACCTTGCTTTTAAGATCGTGGTTAGGTTTAAAGAATAAATAAAAACAAATACAAAATGGCGGTGTGCATTGCTGCAGCGACCTGGAGCTCTCCTACGAGCTCTGCAGTCGCTGTTTTACTGTTTTTACTGTTTTTACTAATCATATATCTTAAGAGTGTAGATATGAATGTGTATGTAGTCGTCAGAATGATGTGATGCATGTGTACATATTCACACTTGATTGCTTCATAAAAGTTTCATTGTATCGCACACAATGACAATAAAGGATCTATCTATCTATCTATCTATCTATCTATCTATCTATAAATAAAAATATACCGTTTGGCTTAAAATTCACACAGGAAATGAAAAGCAGGCAAAAGTGCAGAGTTTCTCTGACCCATCCACCAACCCACCCTCCCGCCCCAATACAGACTTCAATTACAGTATGTATTACGGCAGTTGCAGACAGTGTTACAAGCTGCTGTTGCCCGGTTCGAATCATGCTTCCACAAGGTGCCACTGTGCGTTCGTGTCTGACGCCAGCGTCCACTGCAAAGCGGTGGTATTGGACGAGTAGGGTTGTTGCCCACTGCCTTTAAAACTAATGTGCCAAGTGCATATCATACCGCTGCAAAAGGTGCCTCTGTGCGTTGGTTTCTGACACTCAGTACGTTTACTTGCAGCTTGAGAAAATGGAATTATTGGCTTTGTCTGACTGAAACCGGACTTTTAAATGCATGTAAACAGCTTAGACCGACTGAAATTGGACTATCCATAGCTCGATTAACACACCTAGATAATTCGATTGAAAAACAAACTATTGCTGCGTGTATCCACTTAGTCCGACTGGAGTCGGACTCTGCATTCCGCGCATGCACCACTTTTGCTTTTGCGGGCTTTCACCCGGAAGAAGAAGGAGATAATGTAGCTGTTCAGTTTATAGTAGTGCAGTAACTCCCGGAAAAACAAATTAACGCCATGGCATCTGAGAAGTACTTCTGGACAGACGAGGAATGTACATTCACAACCACAGCAACATCCATCTCCGCCATCTTCATTAGTCGTTAGCTTCCTCTTTGGGTCAACCGGAAGTAGTTCAATACGCACTATATTAAAAAGGACACAGCACTGCCTATCGAGGCGGACTCAGACGTACTTGGTCAGAAATGAGATTTTCTCTTCTGCATGTATACTCAGACAAGACGAGAAGTCCGACTTGTCTTATTAGCCGAGCTATGAGTTTAGCTCAACTACTGCATGCATGTAGACATACTGACTGACATCACTTACAAAGCAACGGAATTTGACAAGTTGAGAGTAAGAACAGGCTGAATAAGCACATTTCCTATATGTCAGTCAATTCCTTTAAAATAGTAAAAACAACAATCCACCTGTTAAAATGAATACAAATATAACTTCTCAGTCCACAGTGGTCAACTGTCCTAAACTGCTGTCTAAATGTGTTCAGATTGAAGCTCCGCAGACCAAACAGCTTCACCAGAAGCTCATCTGCGATAACGTCGATCTCCTGCTGCTGCTCAATTTGGCTCTTCATTCCCCACTGTTTAAATTCCACATCAGTAATCGTTCACTATAATCTTCCCAGAAACACATAATCACAGGCTTTTACTGCCCAGGATTTAGCTCACACTTCTCCCAGGGGACCGTGTGTGTGTGTGTGTGTGTGTGTGACTTGATGAGAGCCACTTAATGACTGACAGCACTTCATGATAAAGGTAATTATCCCTGTTGTACTCCATATGATATGGAAATTAGAAAGACAAAGACAGAGGTGGCATGAGATGAGTTTTCACTTCTGTAATAAAACTTTTGACTTGCGCTCACGAATAAATTAATGCGGGCGAGCCGGGCGTAATGTTGTGCAGTGTCTGAGCTCCAGAGACGTCCACAGACGAACACCTCTACTGTACATCCACGCCACACACACACACACAGTGGAAATGGGGAAAGGAAGATGAAGCCCCGAAGAAATCCATTTGCAATTTAAATGGAAATGTAATGAGCCCATGGTGGCAGTGAATTAGCCTGCTGATCAATTGATCATGTCAAGGACAAATAGGTAAACAAACATATCCATTAGCCTCCTGCTCCACCTCCTCCCTCCGCTCCCTGCTGTGGAAGAGTGCTGGAGGATCACTGAGAGGTGACAACATGTGTGTGTGTGTGTGTGTGTGTGTGTGTGTGTGTGTGTGTGTGAGGTAAGAAAGAAGTGTGACAGCAAATACAGCCTGAAGTACGTTTTCATGGGGAGAGTGCTCACTGCAAACACATATACACAAATGTAAACACACTGACACACACAATGGCGTTCCCTACTGTGACCGTCCTGCCCAGCTCGTTACACAGACAGTTGGGCCCAGCAAGGTTCCTTTCAGAGGCGATGGAGAGAGCAGAAGAGGAGTAGGAGGAGGAGTAGGAGGAGGAGGGAGAGACGAGGCCTCAGAGACTCAAACAAGGAGCAGGATGAAGAACAGGGAGAGAGAAGGAGGGAAGAGACGAACAGAGGACAGCGGGCTGGAACCAGACCTGCTGCCTGGCCTCACCCCCGCTCTGTCAGAGTGTGTGTGTGTTTGAGGAAAAGAGAAGAGCCAATCATGCTAAGAGTGTTTCAACACTGTTAATTACTGCTCTAAGAAACTGCTGCTAACGTGTGGCCATAATTCTGTTCAGTCTGAAAAGTCATCAAACTTTAAATCACTGTTTCTTTTAAAGAAAGGAGGCTTGAACTTGGAGCAGGTGAAGAACATTGATGTTCCATAAATCATTTCAGTCACTGAGCCACATCTCTGATCAGTCACAGCTGCTTGTTTCTCTAATCTATCAGAGGTCTCAATCACCACAACGAACGCACCTTAATAAGAAACTGATGAGGAGCTTCTTTGGTTTTAATGCCATTCAAAGTAACTTGATTACTGCTTAATAGTCGAAGCGAGCAGAAAGATCTGTTTTATGGAGACGTCTAAATCAGTGGTTCCCAACTGGTGGGTCGGGTTCAGCTTACAAAAATAAACAGGAGGTCTGCGTCACTGCGACGTGTAGTTACATTTCTAGGGAGGTGCACGTCAGGCTACGGCATAGGGTACAGCGTTGATTCATCGCAGAAGTATAAATCCCGCATAACAGAGAGTTACTTGACAGAGACAGCAAACTAGCTCGATGACACTGCCAAATGCAAGTTTGACTCTGAATATATTAAACTGTGTTGACCTTGAACTTATGACTAAGGACAAATCTGGACCCCGTGGCTGAACCAGTTAGGAACCACTGGTCTAAATCACATTTCACATAACTGCAAAGCTCAGAGTTAAATTCTGGCTTTGTGTCATTCTTATTGCCCTGTCCTATGTTACCTGTCCGCCTGAACTGCTAACTATAGAATAACAACAAGGATTTTATGCTGTGTCGAATCCAACCATGCTGCATTGATTTGTATTTCCATCACCAGTTTAAACAGGCCAAGTTGTGCCTTGTCGCGCCTGAGATGGACCATCTCCAAAGTTGGGACAAAGTGCGACCAACCGCCTTCAAGTGGGTTGCACTGACGTCAGATGGACTTTGTTGTTATTCAGGGACGATTTAGCATTTAGTTACCATTCAATATGTTTAAATAGCCTCTGCTGTTTTGCCAGACAGGGGACAGAAAAAAACGCCATCATGGTTTGGCCCTACATTCATACAGAATGAGAACACAGGGCTCCCAGGTGAAAGTCCAGGGTTTGTTGGACCCATCCCACTCAACCTATAGGGACTTTCCAGCTCCTTATGTTACATCGCAGCTGACAGCATTTCAACCTGACGCTGTCCACCAGCGTATCATACTGCCGCAACAGGTGCTGTCCAGCTGACCAGCAGCATATCATAATGCCCCAAAAGGTTACGTCCAGCTGTGTTACAAAGTGATGCTGCCCGGCGGCATATCATACCATCGCGAAAGATGACTTTTGGCGGCAGGTGTCTGACGCCAAAATCACTGACAAAGCAGATGTATTTATCAATGTATTATGAACACTCAGAACTGTATTACTCCCATAAAGAATAAACACCATCAAAAGAATTTTTTTTCCACCAACAGGCAACCCCAAAGTTGTCCTTATTTATAAAGTATTAGTAAATGATTTACAATCTGTTAATAAAGCAATTTACTTACAACTTAGGAACTTTATAAATGGTAGAAAATGTTTTTTGTCGCTGGTTTACTCATCCTCAGGGCAAAGATGTTTTGTATTTAATCATTAACAGGTATAACTGTTTGGAGATCTTAGGTATCAGATACATACAGTGTATTCAGGCTCAGTAAAGACAGAAGAGGTGGAGACACAGGAAAAGATGACAGCTTGAGCATTTCTATCAGGAGTTATTTCATGCAGGCTGCCTGTTCAGCGAACAGAAAAAAGTGCCTCCATCTCCACTTCCAAAGCAGGAAAGGATATTACCCTTAGCTTTTGAGGGCAAGGACACATGGAAAGGCATTTGGAATATTACAGTATCCTAGCATGCACTGTATCTCGCGGTGTGAGTGGTCTATTTCAGAGACACGCCAAATTAGGAACATACTATCAGTACCGTCTAAAAGGAAATATGATGCACTTTATACAAGAGCTTTAGAGGAAACAAGATCCATCATTCTGGTGTGTAATTAAACATTTTCATTTGTTACCTGGGAATCCTACAAATATAGACCCCCAAATCTGAAATGCACAGGAACGTAAAAATAAATAAAACGCTGCTGATGAGGAAACAGCAGGTTAATACAGGATGAAAGGAGCGGGGAAAAAAGACCCACACAAAAAGAAAGAGCTTTTTAAAGAGGACCATTTGTAAAACAAGGAGTTTAAAGCCAGATTATGGGGCAACAATGACACAATCCCTTATGTTCATTCCTGTAATACGCTGTGAAGAGGAGGATTTATACTTTATTGTGGTGGAATGCATCCAGGCTGCCTTGTGTCTGCCTCGCCGTCTGCCTGCCTCTTTGGGAAACATTTTCCTCCTCCTGAGGCCAGGTGTAATCCCTGCACGGAGGAGACAGAGATGCCTTCAGCCAACTGCTGATCAGCCTTATAATGGTTTGAGTATTACGAGTGATACCACCAGAGGGAAAATTCCTTCAATCCAGTCGAGAGCTCTCTCCACGCTGGCTGAGTCGGCGGCAGAGGACTGTGTGTTTGGTTTGGGTGGCTGGTTGTTGGATTTCTCCCCGGCTCCTCTGCTCGTCTCCTGGTCTGAGTTGGATTGCATTGGATTGTCTTAATTGTCTCTAATGACTAAATTGTCCCAACTATTTGCTTCATTAACTCTGTGTTAGCTCTATTAGGAAGGAACGGAGCCGGAGAGGAGACGGTAATTGAGAGTGTTAATGAAGGCAACACGATGAAAGCCATGCTGAAAGTAAAAGTAAAAGAAGTGTGATGATTCTGACATGTTTGACAGATTGGTGGGGCGTTTTATTGTGAAAGGATCTCGGATAAAATATGCTACAAAGGAAAATAAATGGAGGACAATTCGATATTTAACACTTATAACATTTAAGTATCAGCTGGTCACACACCTACCCTTCAGAGCTCTGACTAAAACCATCAGACTTGAGTGCTCAGTCTGCAGCTCCAGATTAGGGTCTGATTGTCCGTACAGTGGAGCAGATACAGTGGGATTTTCTGTAGTAAAGACAGATGTTTTCGAGGAAGTGAAGGGATTCAGGATCCCCAGAAGAGCTTTAGCTTTGTCATCGCTGTTAAGATTTGGCCTCATGAACCTATTTCTTTAATTGGAATCTGGGCAAAGGAGTACAGAGCCCATTTCAGAAAACCATCCAGTGAGACATTATAATGAGAAAGTTTCTCAAAATAACAAGTTAGTAACAAAATACGTCATTATATTTCAGAAAATTAGCTAACTACTATCTCAAAATTATTTTGAGACTGTAAGTCATTATACTGAAATATTAACTGAAAGAGTTACACACAGTATTTTAAAATACTAACTCAGGATTTTGAGACACTAATTCCTTATTTTTTTGAGAAACTTTCTCATTATTTTGAGATATGTCATTATAATGAGATGTTAACTCATTATTTTGAGAAAATTTCTTATTATTTTGAGTTACAGAGTAATTATTCTAAGATACTTGTTATTTTGGGAAAGTTTCTCGTTAGTTTGAGATATACGTAAACATAATGATACATTAACTCATTATTTATTAAAAAGTTTCTCATCATAACGACTTTCAGGATCTTTACCCCCCCTCACACTGGTGGAAATGGGTTTCCATGAAGGAGGCCACACCTTGTGTCAATATTAGCAGAGGGTATAAGATGAAGGGCCACCCCTGAGTCAAACTATTTGGAATATACGGATTTGAGACTGCCTTGAATCTGTGGAGGATATCACAGGTGGTCAGTTAGGGCAAGTTTTGACGGTGACACTTGCTGTTAATGCAGGAATCTAAAGTTTATAAGCACAAAAAGGGTTGTTAAAAATGTAACTGCTGACACAAGAATAAATAAAACTGAAATTTGATTAAAACAGTCTTAAAAAGTATTAAATTTAACTTGTTTATACATGTAAACACTTTGACAAAGGTGGCTACTCAACCAAAAATCCAATCACAAACTGTTGTCACTCTTCAGTTGTTTGCCAATACACTAATAAACCCTAGTCAACAGCATACATTAATAGAGTTATATGATTCTCGGGATGACCTCTTGCTCACCTGGGGTCTCTTTTATAAAGCAACACGTCGGATCCATACCAAAAGTGTATGTACAGACAAAAGCCAAAAATGGCGTGTACCAAAAAATATCTGACAATTTCTTCAATCAGGCTTCCACCTCACCATCTGCATCGCCCATTTCCCATCTCCAAAATGTTCGTAAGCATGGGTCAAAGTTTCTCCCACAACGTTTGCATGGGAAGTGGCATACGTGCCTAGTTTGTGCATATGCAGTGTTCATAAATGACACCCCAGGTAGAGTGCGCGTCCCATAAAGCCTGATTCCTTTGTCATGTTCATGGAAATACAAACCTATATTTTCAATGATGATCAGGTTATAAATGTACCATTTTTGTTTTTCTTCTTCACAGTCTGTTAAATTATGAATATATTTCAAAGGCGTAGGTTTTGTTTCAACACTTGTGGGGGACACATAAAATGGGGGGCTTCAGGGTCCTCCACCAGCATCAAACAATTAATTTCCTGCATTCTGGTGAATTTTTATGCATGCATTTGTGCCTTTTCTACAGTGATTTACGGTGTTAATGTCTATAATTTTGTCAAAATAAAAGTCCTGTGTTGTGTTTATTAGAGGAGACAAAAGTGCATGGTCTATATATTGAGGAGGACATGTCCCCTGTGAGCCCTCCGAAATCTACACCTGTGATATATTTGTATATGTGATGAAAAGTTGAATTTATGCAGGAGGGGTTGTGGATGGGTGCAACAAACATTGACTTTCACCCGGGAGAGAGGTGTTTGCGTCCTGTAAGATTCTAAAGTCAAACCCCGTAATTTTTTCCTGCACCCAACCATGTGTGATTGTTGCCTAAACCTAACCAGGTGTTTTTGTTGCTGGAACCTAAACAGGTGCTTTTGTTGCCTAAACCTAAACAGGTGCCTTTGTTGCCTAAACCTAACTACGTTCTTTTGTTGCCTAAACCTAACCACGTGTTGTTGCTGCCTAAACCTAACTACGTTCTTTTGTTGCCTAAACCTAACCACGTGTTGTTGCTGCCTAAACCTAACTACGTTCTTTTGTGGCCTAAACCTAACAACGTGCTTTTGTTACCTAAACCCAACCATGTGTTTTTGTTGCCTAAACCCAACCATGTGTTTTTGTTGCCTAAACCTAACCACGTGCTTTTGTTGCCTAAACCCAACCATGTATTTTTGTTGCCTAAACCCAACCATGTGTTTTTGTTGCCTAAACCTAACCACATGCTTTTGTTGCCTAAACCCAGCTACTTGCTTTTGTTGCCTAAACCCAACCATGTGTTTTTGTTGCCTAAACCCAACCATGTGCTTTTGTTGCCTAAACCTAACCACATGCTTTTGTTGCCTAAACCCAGCCACTTGCTTTTGTTGCCTAAACCCAACCATGTGCTTTTGTTGCCTAAACC
>NC_065526.1:15247245-15280719 GCF_006386435.1 Epinephelus moara | reverse complement strand
TTGCCTAAACCCAACCATATGTTTTTGTTGCCTAAACCCAACCACGTGTTTTTGTTGCCTAAACCCAACCATGTGTTTTTGTTGCCTAAACCTAACCACGTGTTGTTGTGGCCTAAACCCAACCACATGTTTTTTTTGCCTAAACCCAACCATATGTTTTGGTTGCCTAAACCCAACCATGTGTTTTTGTTGCCTAGACCCAACCAGGTGTTTTTGTTGCCTAAACTCAACCATATGCTTTTTTGTTGCCTAGACCCAACCACTTGCTTTTGTTGCCTAAACCCAACCATATGTTTTGGTTGCCGAAACCCAACCACGTGTTTTTGTTGCCTAAACCCAACCATGTGTTTTTGTTTGCCTAAACCTAACCACGTGTTGTTGTGGCCTAAACCCAACCACATGTTTTTTTTGCCTAAACCCAACCATATGTTTTGGTTGCCTAGACCCAACCATGTGTTGTTGTTGCCTAGACCCAACCAGGTGTTTTTGTTGCCTAGACCCGACCACTTGCTTTTGTTGCCTAAACCCAACCATATGTTTTGGTTGCCTAAACCTAAGCACGTGTTGTTGTGGCCTAAACCCGACCACATGCTTTTTTTTGCCTAAACCCAACCATATGTTTTGTTTGCCTAAACCAAACCATGTGTTTTTGTTGCCGAAACCCAACCACGTGTTTTTGTTGCCTAAACTCAACCATATGCTTTTTTTGCCTAAACCCAACCATATGTTTTGTTTGCCTAAACCAAACCATGTGTTTTTGTTGCCTAGACCCAGCCAGGTGTTTTTGTTGCCTAAACTCAACCATATGCTTTTTTTTGCCTAAACCCAACCATATGTTTTGTTTGCCTAAACCCAACCATGTGTTTTTGTTGCCTAGACCCAACCAGGTGTTTTTGTTGCCTAAACTCCCATGTGTTTTTGTTGCCTAGACCCAACCAGGTGTTTTTGTTGCCTAAACTCAACCACGTGTTTTTGTTGCCTAAACCCAACCATGTGTTTTTGTTGCCTAAACCTTACCACGTGTGGTTGTGGCCTAAACCCAACCACATGCTTTTTTTGCCTAAACCCAACCATATGTTTTGGTTGTCTAAACCCAACCAGGTGTTTTTGTTGCCTAAACTCAACCACATGCTTTTGTTGCCTAGGCCCAACCAGGTGTTTCTGTTGCCTAAATCCAACCATGTGTTTTTGTTGCCTAAACCTAACCACGTGTTTTTGTTGTTGAAGGAAAAAAAGTGTCAATTCGGGGTGTTATACCGACGTAAATCTCCTGTGAAAACGGAAATGTATCTTGAAAGAAGAGAACTTGACACGGCATCCCAGAACATCAACAACCAACGCACCCAGGGTACCTTGCATGTCGTACGTGGACGTGGAAAGTCTATGGCCAAATGTCAATATGTGAATATAATATGTGTTGGAGTGAGAATGGGTTGAAAGGAAATACTTTTTCCCTAACATGATATGAAGTGTGCGCTGTATATGTGAGCATTTTTGATGATCGCCTCCGTCCATTCCTTTCGTCTTATCACATTTAACCACCTTTGCTGTTGTTGACGGACAGTGGCGGCTGGTTTTGGGCCATGACTCCTTCTATTCTGGCTCCCAATAACACAAGACCACATCTGAAGATGTAGCCTACAGCCCTGTGATGGCGAGTCATGCAGCTAACAAACTGACGTCACTGTGACGTCAGCCCTAAAAGGTTCTATAAATGACAGCTCTATTTATCCATTTTAGTGTCACACTACTCATAATTTCCTCAATAATAAGTATGCATTTGTGTTGTGTATGTGGATTTATGTGGTACAAATATTAATTGGGGGTCATGACTCCCTCCTCTCGTGCAGCAGCTCTAGTTAACACATGTGAAGGTTCCTCCATGCAGGTGAAAGCTTGTCAGTGTTACTTAGCTCTTCCAGGAAACTTCGACCCTCCCTGTATGATCTCTCCTGGTTCAATCCTACAGTGTGTGAGATTTTTCCTCTCTTGTTCTGTCTCTCCTTTTCTTTCTCATTCTCTGCCACTCTCCAGTTTTCCTCTCCTTTTTTTCAACACATAGGTGGATTAAGGCAGAGGGGCTTTTGTTTAGATAAAGCGAAGGATTAGGGAGAGATTTGCCCCCATAAAGTTGTGGGCTTAATGGGCCTTTTATCCCTGCATGTCCCTAAAGCTGTGTTGCCTCTGGATTAGGACTATACAATGGGGCCCCTTGTGCAGAGGGATCCGGGCCAGAGAGAGCGACAGAGAGAGGAGAGGAGAGAAGGCAAGGAAAAAGAAATGAGACAGAAGGGGACTGAGACAAGGGAGAAAAAGAGGGCAAGAAGAAAGAGAGAAGGGGATGGATGGAGAGAAAAAAGGAGAGGGGGGAATTATACAGCTTTCAGAGGAAACTGACAGGTTGAAAACTTTTAGAGGAGGGATTTGCCGAGGAGATCCTGAGATCTTGTCACCAATAAAAGGGATTTCAGGAGGATTCAGAGGCGTGGTGCTGACAATAAACCGCAAGAAAAAACTGTCGCTGTCTTTTTAAATTTCATTTATCAAACATATTTTTTGGGGAAAATAAATAGGAAAGCAGGTCTTACTGTGGAAGTGTTGCTAATAACGTGTCTAAGAGGTGGCTCCTGGCAAATTGCTTTGTTATTCTTGTCAAAAAAAAAAAAAAAAAAAGGGTCTCCTGCAAGAAGTCGATTTTAAACTACACATCAAAATGATTAATTGCCCTGGGATGAACAGATGCTGAAATACCCTTGAATGGTGCCGGGGAGGCTGAGGCTTGCTGGATTGCAGACCTAATGTATTCATGAAGTTGCAGAAACATCATTAAGAGTATTAATTAGCTATTAGAGAGCAGAATTCAGCAGCATTAGAGATGGTTTTGTTCTTCATACCTATTTCAAATACAGGCTGAGACAAGAGGAGGAAGCACACTTCAGATATTTGTTGTGCAAAGGGTTAAACCTGACAGGAAACTTTTCTGATGTTAAAATCTACACGAGTTTAAAGGACTTTTGATGTAGGAAAAAAAATCCCTATTACCCAAATTAACACTTTTTAAATTTTGGGGTTGTTCCCCAACTGGAGGTCATTGTTTCCCCACCTTGTATTCAGCAGTGCATGGCTGGGTACAGGGGTAAGGGGAGCTGTTTTTTGGCGTTTAAGCCCTTCAGATGCGCTGGACAGCTCTAGTCGCTCTAAGGAGCTTTAGGTGGAGAGGCGCTGAGAAGAAACTCTTTCTCGCTTTAATTGCTTTAGAGACGGTCCTCACAAAGAGACAGTGGCCAGATTTACCTCCCGTTTAAGTTCTTATTTCCATTGGTTCACAAGTTAATCCTCTTTCTTTCTCAGACCTCGGAGAAAGAAAAAAAAAGGAGCCGAGTGATAGGAGCCTACCAAGGCGACAGAAACCAGAGAGGCACACGAGGTTTGTTTTTTTTGCAGGCGAGGAGAGGAGGGAGAGAGACTTTGAAGCACATGGAGAAAGTTTGAGGTGGTTGGAAATAAACAGATTTATACTAATAATAATAATAATAATAATAATAATAATGATAATGATAATAAATGAATGATAATAAAATTAGAATAGCGTTAAATTGCAATATTTTATTCATATTTGTGCATTTAACTCGACATTTAAGCAACAAACACATCGTAATCCGTCTTCAGTTACCGGAAGTCTCTATTATAACAGCGAAGGAACCACGTCATTGGTTAAGGCTGGTAGTTACAGTTAAGAGTATGTAATGTAGTGTAGTTGCTATCATATTAATTTATTTCTTGTCATTTAATTCTATAGTTTTGTATTTCAACATTTGAAAAAAAAAATCTAAAAAATTATAATTTAAAAGAAAAAACTAGAATATATGAGTTGTTTTTGGCTATTACTTTAAATACAAAAAATACAGGAGCTTTTAATTTATTTATTTAGACATAAATGACAATGCGTTTTTTTGTTTTTTTTAATAAACACAAAAAAAAAACCTCCCACCACACCTTCACTGTCCCCTCTCTCCCTCTCAATTCAGTACAATAAGCTTTACTGGCATGACATATCATGTGTTGCCAAAGCACAATAACAATTTAAGACTGAATTTAAGATTCAGAAACAGTTAACAGCAATGTGTTATTACAAATGCACAGACTTAGACTTTGTTTGTGGAGCAGGGACATTTAACTGGTGATTGTTTTCTGTTAGTTTGCTAATTATAGTTTCATGTTTTCCAAATTACAAGAAAAGGTGACCTATATAATATGATTCATACACTGTAATGAACTTCATCCATGGTAACAGCATTGTTTTCTGGGGAACTATCCATTTAATGCACATGTTATGTGTGTAAGGAAACATACAGATGTGACTGTATGATGTAAATACTTGGTCTTGGAGCATCATCAGATAATCAGAGCAAAATTTAAATCATGAAAAAGTATATATCTTATTTATTGTATTATGAGGAGCTGTCTTGTTTGTCTGTGTCAGTGTTTTAGTCCAGTCCTGTTATTTTGTTCAGTGTTGTGAGTTGATTTTGTGCACTGTCAAGTCAAGTTGCTGTGGACCTCAGGAGGAGGCAGCTAATGATATCTTAATAAACTAAACTAAACATGAATTTTAAAGGAGAAAAAAACATTACTTGAAGGAGTAAATAAAAAGGGCAGAGTGTGATCTATGATGAGATGAACCATATGTTGTGTTGGTTGTCTCTCAGGCTGTGATGTGCATTGTGCATCTGTGGCACTGACACTGTTGTCTCCAAGCAGATGTTGCATTTTAGTCTGGTCAGAGAGAAATTCTTGGAGTTTACATTTAACTTTTGTAAAGAACTTTGCTCTGGTGTCTTAATATGTGCTGCACTGTAGCATGAAATGTTGCTCTGTCTCAACCTGTCTCTGAGGACACAGCTGACACAGCCTGCTTGTGTCTGCCAGTCTCTGTATGTCCAAGCTGTGATCACTGAGTCTGTATCTGTCTCAGTTTCTGATCCGTCACAGCGGTCAGACACACATAACTTTCAACTTTATTAATAATGTCCACAAACCACTGATTGTCTATAAAAGGTGCGTTTGGGTGCACTTGTGTTTTCATGCGTCAAAACGCACGGACACAAATATTCTCTCCTCCATGAAATCTTTTGTCTCCTGTTCAGACTGAGAAACATGGTCAGAGATAAAACTGCGTTATAGGCCAAGCACTTTCCCAAAAGAATCTCCCCAACAAAAATATGCAAGCTTTACATTAAAAGGCTACTTTGCGCTGCCCTTAATTCCCTACCTAAACGGTTTTGCTCCGGGAGAAGAAATCTTCTCTAAAAACCCTTCAAGAAGAGAAGGGCATTATTGCCCTAATCCTCTTACCCGCAGTCATTTTAAGACAGGGGTTTTTGGAGGCTGAGATGGCGTCTTGTCTTCCCTATCCCATCCCAAATCCTTCCAGGCCGGGAGAGAGTCTAAAGGCAGCACCCTGGCATCTATTAGCCATCTCTGTCTCTAAAGTCTCTCTCTGCTCCAGTGGCATGGAGGGGGAGAAAGCCGAAAAGCAAACAGACTAAAGGTTGGTTGCTTTTCAACACGAAAACTAAGGAAAGGATTCATGATCCAAGTGCATAGTAGGTTAAAAAATATAAATAAAATAATTTAAATGAGACTGACAAAGTGTCGTTTAACTAGGCCTATGTTTACCTGATTTTATTGTATAATTTATATTAAAGAAAAATGCCTTGACGTGAAAGTTTAAAGTCAAAGTTTGTGTTTAAGGAAAAACCTTACAAGAATTATTTATTATATTACAGCAAATTTGCAAATAAATAAAATTAATTTAATATCTGCACTTTTTCGGCGATTAAAAAGCTTAAATTTTCACATTGAGGGAGTGTTCATAAATTCTCATAATTAAAACAACCCCGTGTAGACAGACACGGAGGGATTCAGCGGACATAATGTGCTTAAATTGATCATATTTGAAAAATAACTCCAGGAGTCACAGTCCGCCGCTGGACTCAGCTTCCCTGATTTGCTTGATTGACAGCCCGGAGAACCAATAGGAAGCCAGCGTGACCCCCGCGAGGCTCTCCTTAAATCCCTCCGCCGGGCTCTCGCGCACCAGCAGATGGCGGCTTCCCACTTCTGCGCGAGACGCGGCGAGTACAGACACCGAGAGGAGGAGCAGGTGGAGCGCGAGCGGACGGAGTTGAAGTGAAGCAACAGACTGAGCGGAGGAGTTTAATATCGGCCCGAGTTGGTGCCTCAGTGTCGGACAAAAGGACGAAGAAGAGTGGGTGTTAAAAAACTACACACAGCAACCGGAAAGGAAGAAGAAGAAGAAGAAGCTCGGATACTCGGTGCTGACGGAAAACAACTGTCTACACAAGAGGTACGAAGTTTTCTCCATCTTGAATAACGTCTTTTAAAAACAGTGCTCGTGTTCATATTTGCATTTTTATAACTCAGTCGTTAAAGTAAACCAAGCTAAACTGACGCTGCCTCTAAAACGGGATGAATTTTATATATTTAAGTGGAAAAAATCATATGTTTTTATTTTTTATTTAAATTTAATACATGAGTTTTTTATTCAGCTATTTTGTTAAACCCATAGCCTATTTAACCAGGTGTGTTCCGGTCTCTTTTACAAGGGACACCTGGCCGAGACAGCAGCACACAAAAAGTTACAGCCAAACAACCACATAATAAAAAGAATACAAAATATATAGCTATAGTAACGAAAGTGACGCAATGATGAAAAGTAATGTGACGAAAGCAGTTCCTTTATTGGAAATGTATTTATTATGATAAATCTAATATTTTAAAGTGTCAGTGTGCAGCCTAAAATCCAACTTCCGGAAGTTAGAGCTAAAATCCACAATGATTTCATTACAAATAATACAAAAAAATAAAATAATTAAAAATAAAAAGCCTGACAGCTGCGTTTTTACGCACAAGACCAATATGACATACCCAAAATAAAAGGCAATCCTTTTGGTTACGCGCATGATCCTGCTCCTTTCTTTCAGGGTTTAAAAATCTGAATATAAAGTGACACAAATATACAGATGCACACTAAAGAAATTTATGTTCATCTCATTTTTTTTTCTCAGAATTTTACGGTTATGTCTTGTCTGCTTTCTTGTTACAAAATCAAAAAATAATGTAGTAGTAGTGTACTTCCTCTGAAATGCTTTAATAGACAATAAAATAGACACTGAAATATAATTTAATTCCAATATAATAATTACTTCCTTATAATAACAGCGAGGAGAAACTGAGAGCCATGCTCCCTCTAACCCTCTGACAGTTGACACTGTGACACAGCAAAGAGCAGCTTGTCAGGTCGACTCATGCCCCTGAGGGCTGTTAGCAAATAACATTTTTCCTAATTTAGTCGGATCAAAGAGTTGCACTGTACACGCCAATTTACATAATGACGGTTTGATAATCGAAGCAGTGAGCAGAGGGCTGCCAGGAGGGCCCAGCGCCTGGAGCACACAGAGGCTTATGAATGACAATAACAGCACTGACAGGCTCACGGTGATGAGCTATTGTGCTGGATTTGATATGGGCAGGAGGATACAGGCTATAACCAGAGATGTGGTGGGGAATATGAGAGGTGGGGGGAGAGTTAAAAAGTTTGAGATGAGATTATGCATTGTGCAGAAAGTGAGATTAAAATTAATGGCAGCTTTCCTCAGTGTTTGCAGGTGTGAACAAATAAAAATTATTTATAGATACATGGTGCATTTATTTCCCTTGTATTTTGTGTGATTTGAGGCAAAATGTGCAGCTTCATTTTCAGAGAAAACAGAAAAGCAGTTGAGAGAAAAAAAAAATCGTTGGCCTATTACTAGAACACACACGCACGTCCACTTGGCCACGCGGGCACGCACACGCGGGAACTCCAACCCGCAGCTACCCACCGGAGTCCCACTGTACGTCCGTCCGTGTCAGCGTTGATGATAAATGGAGGGCCTCGCAGTCGAAACCTATTTGCACTTCCATTAGACGGGGAGCCAAATGGGGATCAACATGCATATTTTTACCCGCGGAGAGGCCATACATCTCAGCCAAAACGTTGCCCCGGGGCGATGGGATAAGAGGCCGCCAGAGAGGGGACGGGGAGGGGAGGGGGAGCCGGGGAGAGACGGGAGGGAGGGTGGAGGGTGTAGGGGTGGGGGGGCCCATTCAACTCAAATACTTGGGGGAGTAAAGTAAATGTTTAGCGAAGCACCTTCTGTCCCAGCGAATTAAACTATTCCCCACTGCCCTCTGATCACATTCATCAGCCGCCGCAGCCACTTAATAGGCTGGGAATGGGCACTGCGGGCATCACACACACACACACACACGCACGCACACGCGCGCGCGCTCAAGAACACACACTCACACACACTGAAAAGCTGAGAAATGGGTAGAGGAAAAAAAATGCCTTTTACAAGATCGACCACCCAGTCTTTTCTGTCTTATAATACAACAGCCTAATGGGCCTGTTATTATTATTATTACTAATATTAAGTTATTTATTTTATTGATTTATGCTGAAACTCAATGCTTTAAACTGACATTTAATTTGCAAGAATGATCAGGTCTTAATCAAAAGATGAGGCTGCCTAAAAGAGTGTGACATTTGTTAAATTAACGTCAATTAATTCTCAAATTTCAACTAATATAATTCATTATTTAGGTGTAGATTTCGTGGGAGGACGCAGGGGACGTGTCCTCCTTAATATTTAGAACATGTCCATTTGTCCTCCCCCAATAAAACAATCATTTTGACAAACTTAAAGGCATTTACACCATGAATTAATGCAGACAAGGCACATATAAGTGCATTAAAAAATCACCAGAACGCCGGAAATATGTGTCTGTGAATAAAATAAATAAATAAATAAAATTAGAAAAAATCTTTTTATGTTGAAATAAAACATGGATCATTTTAAACAATTTTTACAATATAATACACTGGAATTACTTCACAAATGTTGATTTATTATTAAATTCCTGCCATTTAAAAGGCCTCTACAATTAGTGAAATAGCAAAATTAAATAAAAGAAAAACTAAATAATTAAAATGATAACCTGGAAGTTTTGTCAGAAATATTTGAAAAATATCTGTAGGCTTATAGGTCCAATAACTTGCCCAGTTTCCTGGACACTGTACCTGTCACACAGGAAAAGATTTATATCTTCTCCCTGTGGTCTCTCTAGTTATAATAACTGTTTGGGCCTCAGAGATATTCCCTCCTGTCAGCCTCCTCCGTACTAATACATATCTAATCGTGTCCTGCAGCGCTTCATCTATGAAAATCTCGGTCGTGAAGGAGAACTACAAAATAGAGTTTGGGAATTTGCTCCCATGTGAAACACTCTAACATGGTCTGCTTTACTGCAAGAGTCTGTGTGTGTCATTACAACCTGCAAGTATCTAAATGTTAATTATAAATGAGGCAAAATTACAAGAAATAAATGCTTTGCTTTGCTGTTAAAATCAGTTTTACAGGAGTGGAAAAAGTCAGCCACTAAAAATTGAACAGCATTTCAGTAATCATAGCCTATTAGAAAATAATCCCGCTATCCGGTTGCAGGTTTTGCCACCGAGACCCGGAACAAATCTCCTTATTTCATTTTCCAACACATTTCACCAACGCCTTGATCTATCACAGCAACGTTTTCAATGGGGATTTGGCTTCTCCGGGATCACAGAAAACGACGTGAATAAATTCATGAATAAGGCATCCGTCACGGTTCATTATGGGAACGAGTGATAATTACCCCAATTAAAAGTCTTTTGTATAATTAATGGATTGAACAGGGCGATAATTGGATGTTAATGGATAACACTTTTGTCTGAGTGCGCACATTAAGATCTATTGGCCCTTGAGCGCGAGGACCTACTGTCCTTTACTCATAAAAAGCTCCTGTGTGTTTGTGCATGATTTTATTCCTCTTATTAAAGCGGAGGGTTGGTTTGAGATGCGTGTCCATCTGCAGCCGCGCGCCCTTAATGTCCAAATGTCCTTGAGTGAAATCCTTCATCATCATCCTCATCACATCCTGTCTCCGTTCCGCAGGTAGCGACCTCTCACCATGCAGCACTACGGGGTGAACGGCTACTCTCTGCACGCCATGAACTCCCTCAGCGCCATGTACAACCTGCACCAGCAGGCCGCGCAACAGGCGCAGCACGCGCCCGACTACCGGCCGTCCGTGCACGCGCTCACACTGGCAGAGAGACTGGCTGGTAATTGAGTGCACGCTCACACACACACACACACACACACTCCGGTGCGCAGGCTGTTACCCTGCCTCCAAACTATTAACTGATTTTTTATTATGCAATTAAGTAAAAGTGACATCATTTATGATTTTTTTTATTCATTTATGAAATAATAATAATAAAAGCTGCATAAACTTGAATATAAATTGCTCATGGTCCCATCACGCCCAGTATAATAAACTCCCCGTGTGTTTCCTTTCCAACGGCTGCGCATTTCAAGACATCATCCTGGAGGCTCGCTACGGCTCTCAGCACCGCAAACAGCGCCGCAGCCGCACGGCCTTCACGGCGCAGCAGCTGGAGGCGCTGGAGAAGACTTTCCAGAAGACACACTACCCGGATGTGGTGATGAGGGAGCGGCTGGCCATGTGCACCAACCTGCCCGAGGCCCGTGTGCAGGTACGGCAGGAGATTAGAGGGGCTTTTAATGCTTAATTATAGTTGTGTTATGTCTGTGATTTTAATGCAGGCTCTTGTATCTTATGGGTACTTTATGTTTTTGTGTAGCACCAAACTACAATCTATTATTTTATATTCAGACATGGCACAGCAAATTTCGTTGTACTTCTTCTGCAATGACAATACAGTCTAAGAGCTGTAGGTTTGGTTTCAACATTGGAGGGGGGATGTTACATATGAAACAGGGGGGTTGGGGGTCCTCACAAATTTCCTGCAATCTGGTGAATTTTTATTCAGCAATTTGTGCCTTTTTGAATCCATTGAAAGCATCTTTATCTTTAAATTTGTCAAAATGAAAAGTCCTCTACTACTTTCATGTACTTTTATTTATTTTTATTTATTCAAGCTTGTCCGGAAGAAACATAGAACAAAAATACGCTACAGAATAAAAATGTACAGCTCTAAAACAAGCAATATAAAACACAAAATGAGAGTACTACAAAGACAAGCCTAAAAGTATGTTGATGTACGCTAGAAGAGAACCATTAAAACGCAAAAAAGGGCAACTACACATGATCACAAAGACCAGATAAGACACACTGTGACACTGGCATATATGATTATGTACAGGAGAGCTTTAAACCGGCCGAGAGGAACCAATGAGTGCGACTTTGAGTCCATCTGCACAAGAGTCCACATATAAGGAGCTACATACATAAATGCTTCATAAATACTTATAGGAGGCAGATGGACATGTCCCCTGTGTCCCCCCTGAAATCTACACCTATTTCGCCCTAAATTTAAGGAGGTGGACTCCCCAATTCTTTTGGGATAGGACCTCCTTTTTTGTTGACTGTAAATAAGTGTCACCCTCTTTTCTTGATTGCTGGTGTTCCCCAGTTCTTCAGGGCTACAACATTTGCTTCTTCTTCTTAGTTTAATTTTTAACAACATGGCAAGACAGCACTAACACATCCCAAATCAGGGGTACAGCAACTGCTCATCACTGTCAAGCATGAGGCACTCACTACTCTCTCTGAGTATCACTCATACCTGTCCCAACAAAACAAGGGCAGGTAGGAACCAATGAGCTCAAAACCAAGGGAACACAATGACTAAACACCGCACATGAAAATACAAATAGAACAATATACAGTGCTGTAAATGACAATGAAATAATAATTTACCAGTAACTCAATAATACTGAATCTATTACTGCTTAAGTATAAATAATGTACCCATTGATAAGTAACCCAAAATATGTGTGCAGTAATTATGGCTACATAAGTAATAAAATGAATCAAAAAAGTAGAAAAAGAAAAAGCTGAACTGGGCCTTTGTTATACTTGTTATATTGTTCTTATCCTTTGTTTTTAACTCTTTTATTTATGCAGATTTATTTATTGTCTGTAATTCTTGTGCTTGATCTATATGTCAGCTGCTGGACACCCGAATTTCCCTGAGGGGATGAATGAAGTATCGTCAATCTATAAATCTATCTTTAAGTTCCTAATGTAATTCTTCTTCTTCCCTCCTCTGCCTTCAGGTTTGGTTCAAGAACCGCAGAGCCAAGTTCCGCAAGAAGCAGCGCAGCCTCCAGAAGGAGCAGCTTCAGAAGCAGAAGGAGGCGTCAGGGGAAGGAGGGAGCGAGAAAGAGGATGCACCTCCCTCCACAACTATCCTCCCCGACACCCAGCTCCCTCCTTCATCCTCTTCTTCCTCCTCCTCTTCTCTGGAGACGGAGGGTCCTGTAGTCCGTCCCATACCGCTGGACATGGAGCTGAATGTAACATCAGCGGAACACTCTGGCAGCGAGTCGGCAACAGAGGACAACGCCACAGATAAGGAGGACGAGAGTAAATCTCAGAGGGAGGAGATGAAGTGTGAGAGAGCGGTGACTCCTGAGGACGTCTCACCAGTGTGCAAAAGACTCAGCCCCAAACCAGGTGAGAACAGGATACTTGATTTCTTATTTTATCCTCAGCATCCTTCATCTACAGCACTGACATCATCAGCTGATGATTAAACTGTCTTTATCCCCTCTTCTCTCCGTCCAGACTCTCCCCTGGTCTCTCCGTCCGTGACCCCCTCCTCCTCCAGCAGCGGCCTGGCCAGCAGTGCTCCTCTCTCTCAGAGCCACTCCTACTCTTCCTCCCCTCTCAGCCTGTTCCGTCTGCAGGAGCAGTTCCGCCAGCACATGGCCGCCACCAACAACCTGGTGCACTACCCTGCCTTCGACCTCTCCGCCCCATCTTCACTCCCCTACCTGGGGATGAATGTTAACATGCCCCCCGCGCCGCTGGGCTCTCTGCCCTGCCAGTCTTACTACCAGTCCCTGTCCCATCACGCCCAGCAGGTGTGGAACAGCCCGCTGTTGCAGGCGTCCGCTGCGGGCGGCCTCACCAGCCACAACAGCAAGACCACCAGCATCGAGAACCTCCGTCTGAGGGCCAAACAGCACGCCGCCTCGCTGGGACTGGACACAATGTCTAACTGAGAATCAGATTCGGAGGACGATAGGCCGGAGCCTCGGCCTACACATCATCACATCCCACTGCGTTTCTGTGTGACTGTGATAGTTCTTTAGGAGCAGGACATGCAGAGATGTCCAAAAATAAAACATGCCAACATGCACTGGACCTACAGAACTCCATTTAACAGCTTCTCAAGGCAGACCATACGTCAACAGCTGGTCTGACTTCTTTTCGCTTCCATTGCAGCTCAAGGTCCAAAACCTTGTGAAGAGAGAACCAATAAGACGCTGAACATTGCTATGCGACGGATTAACTGAATGTCCCGACTCAGAGGACAGTGAACATATTCCTGACTCATGATGATGTTCCCAACAGACACATAATACTGGACCTTCCAAACATCTGAAATAATCCATTCAATAATCACAGACAGTGACGTACACAGCTGATGATGGATGCACTCGGTTTAAAAAAGACAATGCAAACAATGTTTACAAGAATAATGTGAATAAATGAGGCACTTTTGGACGGATTAGGCTCGCTGGCCAGGAGGGAAAAGGTATCGCTCTTGCAGCAAAGCGACCATTTCTGTCACAGGACCATTGACATTTCAATTAAGCAGCGTGGTTATATGTACATAGCATGTACTACATAACAGCACATAAATAAAAATAAACTTCAAGCCATGTTGTCCTCAACAGCATAATTAAAAGTGACTAATTTACCAGTTTAATGGCCAGTAATGTGCCACTTTGTACAGAGGCTGGCTTGATAATGAGAAAATGATTTCAGTGACTAAATTTGCAAAGCTTTTAATTACATTTTGCCCTGGGCTGAGGGAGCTGGGGCAAATGCAATTATGAACATGCATACCATTTAAGACCGCCTTTAGAAATTCAAAAAAGGTCTGTGCGCTAATACGGTCAATTAAGGTAGCAGTAAGATTGACATCACTTTAGTTGATCAATTTCCTTTGAATGCAAAATGATATGGTAAACAAATTTGGATAAATGTCCTGACCCATATTTTGTCAGCAGTTATTCTCGCCTTAATATTCTCTTGAGGAAACATGCCGCTTGTCAGTGAAAGTCAGACCGTCTCTTAGCACTTGATGAGGAGAATCACACACACGATGTTTTCCGTTAATGTGTTCTGGAAGCTAATGTCTTCATATGAAAAAAAATGCACATTATTTTAATATGTAAAATACAAAAAAGTCTATCTATTAATGTTTACTGGTAAGGTAATTGTAAAGTTCCTATTATGTTGTATAATTGATAATGGACTCTGTCTCAGATGAAATTCCTTTTAGCTGTCAGATTGTAAGATTGTATTTGCTGAGCTCACCGGCAGCACCTGTCTACCCCTCCTCTCTCGGTTGTCTGTGTAACGATCCTGGGTTGAATTTTAAATGTGTTCAGTTTCTTTTCTGGATTTGGCTTAAAAGGAGCGATCGAACAAACTGCTGGAAAACTGTCAGCGTCAGTATCCAGACAGAAACGTCAAAGAAAGTGAACAGATTTGAGTCGACTGACCCGAGTCCTCTGTGTACTGCTGTCTTGACTCTATTTGAGTTCTGTTGTTGCTATTATTCTAATGCTGACCCCTACTGTGTCTGTCAAACTACTTGGTCCAGTGGTAGATAGATTTATAATGGTGGAGGAGAGAGTGAGTGGACCATCAGCAGTGTTGTTTCCTTTACTCCTCCCTAACGATGTAGACTTGAACTAGTGTTGTTGTAAAATAATCACAAATAAAAACATTGCTTGGAGATCTTTATAATGACGACTATCTGTGCTGCGTATTTACACAGTATGAAGGTGGTAAGGGCCAAACACTGACACGGGCGGTGTGTTACAGTTAAAATATGCAACAGAAATGTCAAAAAAGTGCATGAATTTAGAAATATTAACCGGAATGCTTTACGATCATGTGTTTTAATTATGTTTTAATGATGTTTTTTATCTGACTGTGAGTATACAAACTATAAAACCTTTTGACAAAAAGAACTCTCAAGGAACAAATTTGGTTTAAACTCCTATGGCAAAAGTAAAATATACATAAAAGCAAGTAAAATATTACAGAGGCATGACGCATTCGCTCGGAAAAAAAAAAATGCTGTTTTTCTGAATTAATAAGATTATTGTCTCAGAACTGTGAGAAAAGTTTTCTGAATTCATGAGATAATACTATAGATAATAAAAAAAATATAAAAATAAATACAAAAAATATATAAATAAATAATAATAATAAAATGAGAATTTATGACATTATAATAAAAATAATTTAAAAAAAGAATAAGTAATAATAAAAGAGGAATAAATAAAATAAATTAAAATATATAAAAATAAAACAAATAAATAAATAAATAATAATAAAACAAGAATTTACAAGATTATCATCCTGTTCATTCAGAAGAAAATAATCATTAATAATAATCAGTAATCAATTCAGTGATTATGCATCATGATATATGAAATGGAATTAAAGATATTTTTCTATGACACCAAAATTACAATAACATACTTTAAAATTCAAACCTGTACGCTAACTGTTATTGTAATCTATTACTATGTATCATTGTGTACCAATAGTTTGAATAGTCTGATGTATCACTGGGTGACACACCCATTCACATAATGTCTCACTTAAAAAAAGAAAGAAATGTCATCATTACATGAGCTTCATTATGAAAAAGATACATGAAATGATACAATGACAATACTTTTTTTTTTTTAATTCAGAAAAAAAAAAAAAAAAAAATTCATAAAATATTTACTAGATTTCTGAGATAATAATCTCACCAATTCAGAAAAACGAGGCAAAAATCTTTTTCTAAAGTAAATGCATTAAGCTCCCATTAAATATATACAGTGTGATGCAGGTTAAGGCTCAAAAAATTAGAGTATAGTAAAATATGTGATGGCATGAGGACAAGAATCTGCAAGGTGAAGACTAGCATCAAGCCAATGAAGGTACGGCAAGAAGGTCAAATTAAGACAACAATAAAAAAAATGCATGAGAATTTTCAGGGAGACAAAGAGTGTGTGAGCAAAAGAGACAGAAAAAGAACAACGTAATCTGAAAAATAAAAAAGCCGCATGGAGACATAAGCCATCCCCAGTGAATAAGCAGGCCATTATCCTGAAGAATGACGGCCTGGGGCGGTGATTATGCTGCTATTATATCTTTAACAGCATGGTTTGTCAAAACGCACAGACCCCCACCCCAACCCTGCTCCCACACACACACACACACACACACACAAACACACACGGGGCAATCGGGCGTCTCACATCCAAAATGTGCCCTTGCTCTTCCCACAGTAAACTTTACGTGGCTGTGTGACATTGCTCTGCTGTTAATTGAGTCGGCCTTTAACATATATTTCCCCCCTCAGTGTGCGTGTAAATAACAAATGCACCCCGGCTGCCGCATTGAGCAATTTCTGCGACCGTTATGAATGACCACGACCCAACAATCGGATAGAAGAGGATAATGATCTCACCAGATTAGCCGCGTTAATGTGGGTGTAACACCTCACCCTAACCTTGTTGTGTTTTATTACACCACATATGTGTTGTGTGTGTCCTCAGCCAAGGGCGTCCTGATCGTGTGACTGATAAGATTGTGGTGTTGGATATGCAGCAGGAGTGAATGTCCTTGTTATCCAGGGGTACGAATCTGTCCAGGTACACGGCAGGATTTCCTCCCATGGGGCTCTGGAGCAGAGAACATAACACAATACTCTTGTTCCGAATGTTCTCTCTTTTCTTAACACCCATCCCCCAAACACACACACACACACACACACACACACACACACACACACACACACACACACACACACACGGCCTGGGGGTTGAACAGGGATTGCTAGATTGTACTGCTGCAGGGTCAAGTGTGTTGAGCCCTTGATGCTGGATCAGGTGCTTCCATCTCTAACACTCAGGGCTGTATATTCACCACTTTACCCCCATAACCACCCGGATCTCCATCTACTTTCCTTTAAGCAAGTGATGACATGTGTGTATTCGTGTGTGTATTCATATTCGTGTGTGTGTGTGTGTGTGTGTGTGTGAGAGAGCGAGGTCTGAAAAGAACTCGCCCAAATAGCCGATAAACTGTGGCAGCCATATGAAGACATGAACCCAACGCTTTAATCATGTCAGACAGTTCAACTTTAAAGGTATATTATGCAGGACTATCCAACAAAACCCAAAGTATAGACTCATACAGAAGTAATTCTCATTCACTTATTAACCACTACAAGTGTGATGCGGTATATTCATCTGTAGAGACCTTCCTCTCTGCCTGTACTGTTGTCCTTTTTTTGCTGTGGTAAGGATGTTCCTGCATGTGTAGCCCCCAGTCGATAACAGCGTGCAGGTGAGGTCAGGGCTTTGCGAAAAGGTAGCGAACCAGTCATAGCATGGATGTTTTAAGAGACCTGGATACTGCGATAGAAGCAGGCCCTCATTCATTCCTATGAAATTTGCTCATGAACCCAAAAGTTCGACTTCCCAGGTGTAAAATGATCCAGATCATTTGCATCTATCTTCTGGTTTAGCCCTCTGCTAAACTGAATGGGGATAAAATGTGCAGCTCTCCTAGACTCTCGAAATGTTATCAGAATGAATGGATCAAATCCTGATATTGAAACAAGTTGCAGGAGTTGTATCTGCTGATTAATAGATATCACTTTTGAACATAAGTCAGCACGCTTTCCTCACAGAATTAACTGTCCTTTGGGAGGATGCCATAGAGGAGGCGTACGAACGCAAGAGATTGCACTACGCTGGCCTCGTAACTGAAGCGGCGACTAGAGCCTGGAAAGCTGAGGTGCGACTGATTGAGGTGGGCTGCAGAGGCTTTGTCACTAGATCCACCACTAGGCTCCTCAAGGAAATCGGGATTAATGGGCAGGCCCAGAGGAAGGTGGTCAAGGATCTGGCCAATACAGCAGAGAGGTGCAGTCACTGGCTATGGCTGAAGGCAAAGGATCCTGTCTGGGCCCCTAGGTGACCACGGAAGAGCCATCCTTCTGACACACACCCAGGCCTGATCAGCCTGTGGTGGGCCTGCCTCAACAGAGGGTGTCTTGTGATAAAGACCAAAACACCCAATGATGTTGAGATGCACAGCTGATGATGTGTCGGGAGGTGGCTCTGCTGGGTGGTCACGGCTGAAACACCTATGCTCTGGCATGAAGCGTGCTGAAACTCCAGGGTTTGTAACACCAAGTCCTAATCTGGGAAAAAGTCTTTTGAGGGCCACTGTCATCAAGTGACTGACCCAGAATTTGGCCACTACAGAAACTGCCTTCAAAGCTGATACACTTCCTGGTAGCCAGGATAGTAGCAGCACTCATCCAAAAGGAAGCTACAAAAATTGCAGACACATTGCAGAAAAAGGCCAAACACAGCAAGGTGAAACACCAAGCGGACAAAGCTCGTTCCAAAACGAGACTGAATCTGAGGTTGGCTCTCACTTTTACTAGCAAGCACTGAAGGAGAGGATGAAGAATGATGCAGAATTGGCCTGTTTTCTGTTGAACCACTAGATGCCAACGGTTAGCATAGTTAGCTTGCTAAAGCTGGTTTTAAAACTATAATACGTATTGAGGTTATGCAAGCTACACATTTTGACGAATAAAGGCCTGTCTCAATTACAGTCCTGGTCTGGTTGCCAAGCAGTTCATTTTTATAGAAGTTCTTTGGATGTATAAAACCAGATTGTTGACCACCCAACAAACACCGACCTTTACCTGAGAGAGCAGTGTCCACGTCCCAGAGAAAACAGAAAAAGAGATGTATCTTGAAAGAAGACAATGCATGTAACAGGCAGAACTTGACACGGTGTCCCAGAATGTGAACAACCAACACACCCAGGGTACCTTGCACGTCGTATGTGGATGTGGAAAGTTCATGACCAAGCATGTCAATATGTGACGAGGTTGGAGTGAGAATGTGTTGCTCCTGAGGAAAGCCAAAATCAGGAGTGTGAAAGAGGGTCTACTCGGGCCAAAATCCAAGATCCGCCTTGGAACATGGAATATCCGAACCATGTACAAGACTACCAAGACAACACAAGTCCTCAGTGACATGAAAAGATGCCACCTGGACATCCTGGCCTGCCTGCCAACACCAAGTGTTGCATGATGGATCTGTCATCCTCCATTCAGGCCATGAGAATACCCACACACGGCATGGGCGTCATGATCTCAAAGAAGAAAGCCAAAACCCTGCTGGAATGGGAACCAGTTTGTTTGAGATGGCTAGGCCATGTGCTAAGAATAGAACAGGGCCGGATCACGAGAGTCGCCTTGAGATGTACACCACCAGGCAAAAGAAAACCCAGATGGCCCAAAACCACCTCGTGTAGAACTGTGACACTAGAGTTGGAAAAGATGAACCCGTCATGGGGAGAGGCGCAACACAGGGGAAAGATGAACCCGTCATGGGGAGAGGCGCAACACAGGGGAAGAACAGGAGTAAGTAAGTAGCAGGTAAGTACATGGTGTAAAAGTTTGAGAACCACCATGCTGAAGGTCTTTCCATTAAAACAAATGTAACTTTCCTACAGTAGTAGATTGCAGAGTATGTACAAGCAATGTAGAGAGGAGGGACCAAGTTTGAATGTTGTGTTTGGTTGTTGTGTTTGGTTGTCTTAACACATTACACATTTTGTCTTTGTATCACAGACTCATGACTGCAGAAAGTAAAGCTTTACATATTTCCAAACAAGAAAGGTCTGTGTGTGATTTACATAGACCCACTGGTTTGCTGTATCTCCTGCTTTGACTCTCCCTCTCTCTCTCTCTCTCTCACACACACACACACACACACACACACACACACACACACACACACACACACACACACACACACACACACACACACACNTACCATTCAATCAGTGCTTTTTTTCCCTCCCTCCTCTCCATGGTTCTCTTAAAGGTTTTAACCATGGCGAGAATGAAAAGTGCCAGCATTAGAAACCTCGGCCCATTGAGGAGGTGACAGGGTCTGCCAGAATATGATCCTAATCCTGTTTCCAGCATTCTTTTAGCCCACTGGCATTGCCATTTCGCCGCATATTCTCTGAGCTGTCAGGCCCAGGGAAATCCCTCTAATAGTGCATTGCCCAGATACACATCAAAGCCCTCCTGGAAACCACCAGCAGGAACTTAAAGGAGAGGGGAGCACAAGTACAATCAGGCTCACAGCTGCACACACATGTAAAAAAAACTGGCTTGAAAACATAATGCTCAAACGAATTCAACTCACGCATGATGCTAGATGGTGAAACCCTTTTGTGACCTTTTAAACCTTTATTGTAATATATTTAACGATGACTAGGGCGAGTGACGGAGCAAAGATAGATGGTTACAGAGATAGAGTAACATTGAGAGGAGTGATATCAAGAGGCAGACAACAGGTGGCTAAACTGTGTATCCTGGGCCACCCTCCTTTAGTTCCACTTCATCTTCCATTTTCTTCTTGTCCTTTTTCTCTTAAACACTCTGACTGCCATCTCGCCCCTCCCCGGGTAATCTTCTTAGAGAGAAGAAAACCCCCATTCTCTCTCCTCTTAATCTGGCTGCAGCCTAAACCTACGGTTGCATTTTCAATGTGGGCCTCACTGAACCAAACGGGAGTGCTCTCAGCCAGTTCATGAAGACTATCGCAGAACGCTTAGATCACATATGGAGTTTATGTGTGGTATACAAAACTTGTTTGAAGTGATTCAAAGGACAGTCAGTAGTGTTGATGGGAAACACTTTTAGCTATTAGCTGCAACACAAAATTGTGTGAATATCTCATGTGACATCATCAAATGTTACACAAAAGTAAGACTGAGCTACAATATGGGATGTACTATATGTTCTTAGGCCTGTGTCACCAAATTGTTCTCTCCAGATTTGTGCGTAAGAAATAAAACTAGAATGACCGCCTTGTGGTCGTACGCCTCCATGAACTAATAAAGTTGTAGTTAGAGATAACAACCATGTATGTCAAGACTTTTATGTAGCCATGACAGGTGACAATGCATTAAATACGGATGTTTCTGCAAAGAAGCTACAAATTCTAAAACATGGATGATTCACACAAATCTTCAACACAGCAGCACTGAAGATCCAATCATTCATTGGCAGACCAAATGTCCCCCCTTCTGTCCTGGAGTTATAGCGAAGTTGACCTTTGACCTTTTGGATATGAAATGTCATCATCTCATCATTATATCCTATTAAACATGTGTGTGAAATTTTGTCAAAATTAGCGTATGAATTCTTGAGTTATGGCCAAAAACATGTTTTGTGAGGTCACAGTGACTTCTGACCACCAAATTCTAATCAGGTCATTGTTGAGTCCAAATGGACGTTTGTGCCAAATTGTAAGAAATTCCCTCAAAACCTTCATGAGTTATCACATTCACCAGAATGAGGCAGACTCAAGGTCACACTGACCTTGACTTCTGACCACCAAAATCAAATCAAGTTGATTGTTGAGTCCAAGTGGGTGTTTGTGCCAAATTGTAAGAAATTCCCTCAAGGCGTTTTTAAAGATGTCATGTTCACAATAATGAGGCAGACTTGAGGTCGCAGTGACCTTTGACTACCAAAATCTAATCACCTGATTGATGAGTCCAAGTGGACGTTTGTGCCAAATTTAAATAAATTGCCTCAAGTTGTTTTTAAGATATCACGTTCATGAGAATGCAAGGGATGGACAACCCAAAAGCATAACACCTCTGGCCACAGCTGTTGCCAGAACAGAGGCATTGAAAAACACACATTAGGAAGGTCATAGGTCGGGATGAAACAGTATAGAAATCTCATATCATGACCAAACTTATCATGGTTATCAGTATGATCACAGGTTATCAGTGCTGTTAAAATGTGCTGAAAATGTCCAAAAAGTACCAAAACACACTAAAATCATTTCACCAAGTTTTATATTACAAACCACAAATAAAATTAGCAGCATATTTGTTTGCATATATAATAAAAGTGCCTTATGTAAGCATATGAAAAACCATATCAAATGTGCATTAATTATCATGAAAGACAGCCTGTCTTTGAAATGCGTGCTCAAGTGTCTGTGTCACTCTAGCGGAGGACAGGAGACCAGCAGCTCACTGGTTTTGCCTGCTGCACACCCACTCTAGAAACAAGGGAAGAGCAAAACGAACCCACATCGCATGCTGCGTCTGCGTCTGGGAAACAGGTGATAATTTTGTTGCAATATGCACCATCCCTTAGAAATGAATAATAAAATTAAATAAAGAAAGAAAATAAAAAATAAGGAATTTACCTTGGTTTATCATGGAATCAGTAAATGTTTCATCCCTTGTAATACCTAATATATATCTCAATATCAATATCTATTGTGATACAATGATCCTATTGGGAAATTCACTGAAAAACTGCTCATGAAAAATTTTTTTTAGATAGACAAATTAAATATTTGACAAATCAAGGTGCATCATTATTTACTGGAAAATCATATAAAATACAATACTGCCAAAAATAGTGCCCAAAGATTGATGTGCAACTTTGTCCGCAGTTGCTTAAAGATAGACCATGCAGGATTTTCCTAAAAAACAATCTATAGACTCAAACAGAATTAATCCCTCTCAGTCATCACTTATGTTATGACCTACTTAAGTGTGTGTGGTAGTGGAATTATCTGCAGTCTCTGCAACCTCTCTGCATTTTCTTGTTTTCTGTGCTCAGGACGTTTATGGGCGTGTAAGGTGCCGGACTGTAAGCAGCAGGCATCCAAGAGACACAGCACTGGAAAAAAATGCAAATATAGCGAGACGAAACACACAGGAGAGTGAATCTGGGGTTGGTTTTTACTTTCGCTAGTGAGCCTGTTTACAAACAGGAAACAATAGTTGATTATTGTATAGCTCAACCATACTGTGAACAAAGGTATTTATTAAAAGCACTAAATGCAATCATAACAGAATGTAAATGGTCCTAGAGTACAGTATGAGATCCAGTAAGTCTGCAAATCTATTTGTGAGCTTCACTCTCGTGGTAGCAGATCTATTGTTGCTGTGCAAATTCCTGGAAAACTAAACTATGAATTATGTAAAAACTTTTTTCTCTTCCTTTCTTCTTTTTCTTCTTCTATGTTTTTCTTCTTAAATTGAGGGGTCTGTTGTTTAAGCCAGTGGCTTCCTGACCTCTACTGATGCTTTTTTTTTTTTAACTATCTGGATTTTATGCAATAGTATGCACTTGCAAATTTAAAAAGAAGAAGAAAACCAAATTGAAGGGAAAAGAGAGAAGTCATCATATGCATGTCACCTGCAGCTCCTCAGTCTGTTGTTGTACTGTAATACAAGTACCAGTGAAACATGTCATACATACCATCCTTTCACTCAATGTCAATAGACGACTGGATGCATGTAAAGGTAAAGAGAAATTCAGAAATAAAAGGCAAAGATACAGCTATAAAATAAATGAATAAATAAATGTACCAAGGAAAAAAACTCTACAGTATGTAGCGCCCTGTGGCTGAGAGCAGCAGCATCCTGCTGGGCTCAGTCTACACAGTGCATCTGCCACAAAGACCCCCACCGGTGAAATCCCCTCTCCCACCGCCAACTGGGACACACGTCTGATGTTCACCTCTGGGCTGGAAAACACCACAGCAGGACAGCAGCATCTGCTTTAAATACACACACACCTCACCTGTGTGTTTTTACGAAGCATAAAGACACCTTAATGTTCATCTCCACTTAACACATTTATAAAGATCTGTAACACCTGTTTCTCTGAAGACATGCAAGTTTCAGTAGCTGTCATTTTGCTCAGTTTGAATATATATGGAGGTTGTTACTAATGACACAAAATCATTCATTCAGCAGCTTGTGAGGTGTGAGGTGAGAACATAACACTATTACAGTGTTTTGCATGTTTATTAGCAAAAAAAGCAACATTTAAATTGTATTTGAAGGAGCAAGAGAAGCACGGTTGTGTAGTTAAATCCATAATATTCATCTTTCTAATACACAGCATATGTCTCCCTAACACAGGCTTACACACAGGGACACAAATGCACAGCGGTTCATTGGCTAATTCAATAATAAAGCAGACAGCCGGTGGAGTCTATAGACAGGCAGAATGGAGAGTAACTCATCTCTAACAGTCTGCCGTCTCCTGAGTGTTAAAACATGTAAATTTATGTAAGAGCCCATAGGAAACACATATTTACAATACGTTTAGGTAATCACAAGATGTGCGAGGAGGCATTCAAGGCCCTGGAGACGAAAGCAGTCAATACAAAAATAGTTTTTATGTGTCATTAATTCCCTCTGCATTCCCAGATACATCCCCCTTTTACCGCAGTAATACAGTAATCACTCACAATCGCACAGGAAATTATCTGCACTCATCTGTGGAATAAAAAAGCGGAGGGGCAAAACAGGGCGAGACGTCCCATTTTAGCTCTCTGCTGCCTCTTTAATGTTCATCTGGGAGCCGCATGGCTGCCGTCCATCCCTGCACGGGGATGGGAGTCGGCTCCTGCACTTGGAGCAGCTTAATGACAGTGGGTATGGATGGTGGACTCGTTAGACACACACACACACACACACCTTTTTCACGCTACATTGCCTGGCCAGGACAACATAAAGGGTCATCGGCGGTGTGATGGTAAAAAGAGGCACCTCTGCGCTCACATTAGGCAGTGATAAGAGGAAACATTTCACCTCTGAGTGATGTCAATGCAAAACGGAGTCAATCCAGCTATTATAATGAAAGTTGCACAGATTCAGATGTGAGAAGCCAAATGGTCAAATAAGTCATTACCTGCCTGTTCATTACGGCCGCCTTCCGCACATATCGCGTTATTAGGCAAAGCTATCAAACCTGATGAATAACCATAGAACAAGCCAAACCCATTTCCAGTGGAGAGTTAAAGAGAGCAGGTAATTCTGATGGAAATGCGTGTTTCAGTAATGTGATCTCTGAGGACCTCCGTACTGGAGCTCCTGTCAACATATAACCTCTACAGACACATCCTCAGTGTCCTCTAGTGGGAGCAGAGTACACTGTACAGGATGCTGCTAATCTTTAGCTACTGTTGCCACCTACAGGAGGGAAATACAACTACAGTTAAAGAGACACTGCAAAGCTGGTTTAGTCCAAAATATATTTTAAAATCAGGGTTTAAAAAGGTAACTTTTAAACATGGACCCTACAGGCCGCAATGGAAACACTTTGGGAATTGGTGCAATGTGAATTTACATCCACCATAAGTGCTTGTTTTTGCCACTGTCAGGCTCGGATTGTTATTCAAAGTGTCTGACAACATTATGGAAAGGATCCCTACAGAGACAGACCTTTTTGTTTAACTGGAAACAGCTCCAAATTCCTCATTATCAAACCCACCATTTGAATTCATTAACAGTCATTGTAGCGTGTATAGAGCCAGCTTATGTTCACATCTAACTGGGTGTATTAAGGGTTTATTTCAAACAAACTAGAGCTGGTGATTGCTGGAACACTGGAAAGACAAACCAAGATGGCTTTTGTGAGTTTTATTTTGTGTCTTTCAACGCTGAATGAAGTGTGCTTTACAATGACAGTCACAGGAGGATATTTTATACAAGACAAACTTAAAGGGTAACTCTGGTATTTTTCAACCTGGACCCTATTTTCCGATGTTTTTGTGTCTAAGTGAGTAATGGGAAAAAAAGTTTTTGAAAATGGTGCAGTATTGAGCGAGAGCGCTGCAGCCGGCAGATGTGAAACAGCCTGCAGTGTAACCACTTGGGGCATTTGATCACCATCAATGTGCATCCATTAAAGTACTTGATTTTGCCACTGACAGGCTCAGATTGTTTTCTTAAGTGTCTGACAACATTATGGAAGGATCCCTAAAGAGATAGACCTTTTTGTTAAAGCCCCAAATTACTTTTGCCAAACCCACCAGACTCATTTAAATAAACAGTAATTTTATCATTGTAACACACAGTTCATTTTAAGCCGACAGAAACAAAATAAAACTCACAAAAACTGTCTTGGTCCATCTTTACACTGGTCCAACATTTACCAACTCTGTTTTGGTTGAAATAAACCCTAAATTCACCCAGTTAGATGTGAAAACATGCTGGCTCTATACATGCTAAAATTACTCTTTATTTAAATGTAGTTTGGTGGGTTTGGCTATGGTGATTTCAGGGCTGTTTCTGGTTAAACAAAAAGGATCTTACTCTTTCACAAAAGGTCTATCTCTGTAGGGATCCTTTCCATAATGTTGTCAGACACTTACAATAACAGTGTGAGCCTGTCAGTGGCAAAAACAAACACTTAAAGTGGATGTAAATTGATGTTGCACCAATGTCCCGAGTGTTTATATTGCAGCCTGTTTACTGCAGTGATCTTGCTTCATACTGGACCAAGCTCCATTAGTCACTGTGACACAAAAACACAACAGCCTGAGCCTGTCAGTTTCAAAAACAAGCACTTTTATTGGACGTAAACTGACGATGCACAATTATCCATCAATATAACACTACAACCTGTTTCGCTCAACACTATAATCAGTTTCAAAAATATTGTGGTCTACATTACTCACACAGACACAGGCTGAAAAATACTGAATACTCTAAATTGAACAGGCCATCATTGTTGGTTGAGTCCAAAAGTCTGCTTTAAAAAAAAAATGTAGTTCAGTGCTGTCCACACACAGTAATGTCACAGTCCAGGTCCTCCAACCGGATTCTTTGCGTTTTCTGTCACATTCTGTCGTCCAATGTTTCAACAGTCCTTCACCACGATGAAAACATCTCCTTCAACTGTGCTCCAACACTTACAGTTTATATATAGAAACGAGGATCATCTCATTAGTCCATAAAGCAGTAAAAAAAGTCATTCAAATGTCCAAAAGCTTTCAGGCAAAGCTGTCCATCAGTCCACACAGTCTATGTGAGCCTCCTCAGCTTGCACATGTAGATGGGGCCAAAGTTAGCGGCTAAGTGCGGGACGACCATCTCACCCAGGTGAAGGTCGGGGGCGAAGTGAAAGGTTTTCCTAAACATGTGTGTGAGGGGTCGCAGATCAACAACCTGAATGTATATATCACCAGCACAAGGGAGGGAAAGGGAGAATAAAAAGGTGAAATTATGTGTTGTAATTTGGTTTCATATATTTATATTAAGAAAGACCTGATATTCCAGAGATAACTCAGGTTCACTGGTAACACCTCAGGGGTTCTCTTACAGAGAAAAGTATTTGCCAAAGTATTATTTAGATCGTCCATCTGTGTTTTTATTAATTTGTCATTACGATCAGATAAGCCAAAAGTAATTTGTGAACTAGGTGCTTTTTTTTAAGAATGTCCTTCCTCTGTTTAAGTAACACTGGTTGTACTTTAGCCACACAGTGTGCCATTGTTTTGTTATTGTCTGCAATGCCTGCTCTCCATACCGTGTGATATGGTCATGAGTCAAATAAATGAAATGAAAATGTTATTCACTTCTCTAGTAAACAGGACTAACCTTCGATATGACTTGGCAATGGGAGACATGTCTAATCTGCTCAGCTCATAGAACCCTTGGGTTCAGCTGTGAGCCAGAAAGCTAACGTTAGCAAGATACACAGTCAATAACACTGTACAGAATCAGAATTCAGAATTAAAGAAAGAAGAAAGAAGAAGTATGTAGAAATAAAAAGATAAAACTATGTGCATCATGCTTCAATTTTCACACCTGTATGTGAAATATTTAAAAATAAAATATGTGTAATATGCCGAGTATGTACTTCGTGTTAAAAATATGTTCCTTATGCAACATTGCAATGTATAAAACTAGTATGTAAAGTTATAAAATAAAGTTTTGTAAATGAAATATGTGCATCATCATCATCATAGTGTTTCTGTCGGCCACAGCCTGAAGTTGAATAGTTATGAGATGATCACTGATGTGATACAGAGTTCAGAGGGCCAGTTTGTGTGTTACAGTCTCCATCCTGTGGTGCTCAGAGGACGAGGCACTGAAGGACTACACTCAGTGCTGGATATGAATTATAAAAAAAGGCCTTGGCTGCATCCCTATTGCTATGGTTACTCATAATAGATACAGGCTGATATGATTATGCAGTCAGCACATTCATTTAGAACAGTAAACAGACAGCTGCACCAAAACTATTTAGTAGGTGTCCGTCATTAGGTTTTAATGGACACCCTGCAGCCTATCAGAATCGAGCATTCACTCAGACCATGGTATAATCTCTGATATATCGTTGACACTGACAGTGTGTGTGTGTGTGTGTGTGTGTCTGACCTGAAGGTTTATGCCGTGGTTCTCCCGAGCCAAGTGGACGGCCTGCTCCACCACACCCAGGTTCTGGATTTGAGACAGTGTGCATGTGGAGTAGAGGATCTCCCCACCTGGACAAGCTGCTTCGATTCCTGCCCTGCACGATGAAGATGAAGAGAGGGTGTGTTCACTTCATCAAGAATAATCATGTTCACTTGTAGCTCTGCTGTACATTGATGTGACAAATGTAACTACATAAATAACTACACTATATTTTTATTTTCACCAAAACTTACAGCAACAGCTCCAGCTGCAGCTGCGGCAGCCTTCGTCTCTCGCCGGTCCTGCTCTTACTAAATATATTGTTGTCGTCCTCCATCAGTGAGTGTCTGTCTGTGGTGCAGGGGACGTCAACAAGGACCTGAAGACAGAGAGGAAACCAGGAGGTGGACAAAGTGCTGCTATTTGGATAATCACTGAAACATAATTATACCACACTGGCTTACTCTGTCAAAAGTGTTCCTTTCGATTTCCCCCCACTTGGTGCCATCGAAGGAGGTGATGCGCAGTTTGCCATCTGTCAAAAACGGCTTAGGTATGTAGCTGTGCAGCACTTTTCTCAGTCGTAACGTCCGAGACACTGAGCTGTCATTTACACACAAGAAACCTTTAACACAGACGATGGAGGGTTACCTACATCTGACAGACAGAACAACATTACATGGTGTCACAGAAAGATGAGAGCAGTCCTCTTACCTACAGACTGGCTCTGAAGCAAAGCCAGGGTTTTGCCTCCCGGAGCAGCGCAGAGGTCAAGCACATTGTGACCTTCTCGGACATCCAGCGCAAGACAAGGCAGCACAGACGCTGCGTCCATCAGGTAGTAACTCAACAACCCAAATATGTCGGGCCTTTAGGGGACACAAGGACAAGGACAAGGAATCAAACTTTAAACACTTCAGTTAATAATTGCCACATTTCTTATTTGAAGGAGAGCACTGTCTTCGAAATGTTGGACCACTTTGACTTACTAAACCACTTTTAAACTAAATATATAAACACTAAAAAATATGATCAACTTATCAACTTAAAATCTACCAGGCTTGAAAAAGGATTTTAAAACAGGGCTAATGTCTGTGTTTTCTGATAACTAACAGCTGAAGCAAATATTAAGACCCAGAGTTCACACATCAAAATATTTTTGATTTTGAATTTTTGTCCAACAATAGATGAGCTCACCTAGCAGGCTTGAATCTTGTGATATTCCCTCTTGGAAACACAAAGCACTTGATGTTCGGACTGAGCTGCAGAGGAGAAAGCTGCTGACTAACAGTGTCAGACTTCTTCAAAGAAACACCACCAGATCCCTCCTCGGCTGCAACCTCAGATTCTCGCTCCAAGCACGGCTGAGCTGCAGAAACAAAGAGGAATATTAAATTTGCTTGATATAGCATTAGCAGGTAGAGTGAGCCTTGGGAAATCCACACCTACCCACTGTATCTGTGTCACTGGGGAAGTCTCTGCATCCCTGGGCTTCCAGGTCCGCCAGAACTGCATTATCGGAGAAATGATTGATCAGGGCTCCGTATTTCCTCTCTGACAGCAAGGCGACTCGGACTGATGGCCACAGCGGCCCCAGCTGGGGGCCGTAGGTGGCATCAAAGTGCTGCAGGGCCAGACTGGTGGGAGGGTGCTTGGTACGTGTGGTGGCCTGTTGGCAAAGGAAGAGAAAGTATTTAGTTCCTTTATCTACGTAAAAATACTAATACCACACTGTGATAATACTCTGTTACAAGTTAAAGTCCTGTGTCAAATATGTTACTGAAGTAAAAGGAGGAATAACTTGGAAAATGTTCTTAGGGTATTAGAAAAATTTGAAAAATAAGATTAGATTAAATTTTTATGCATAGATCTTGATTCGTAAAGTAACTAGTAGCTAAAGCTTTCAGATAAATGTAGTAAAGTAAAAAGTACAATAATCCCCACAGTATGTTGTGGAGTAAAAGTATAAAGTAGCAATAAAACAAAGGTCTCATATAAAGTGCAAGTTCCTCAAATTTGTACTTGAGTCAGTGGCGTATGGTGGTTAGGACGAGCCCCGGAGCACATTATTACGATGGGCTCCAGTGCAAGATTTGACTGTCTTTATTTATGCCCCTGACTTGAGTACAGAACTAAAGCAAATGTGCATAGTTACAGCCCACCGCTGCCTGTCAGGTAGCAGGGAGGTCAAACCAGTGATTTTAAATGTTTACTTGCATTGATGCTCTCTCTGTTGTTTCTATGTGAGTCAGATTAGTTAAGTGAAACATCTGCATTTAAGGGCAGGACTTGAAAGTGCAGGGGCCATGGGTAACTCAAAGACCATGTCAGTGTACAGTTTTATATTTATCAATGCAAATTCTACTAAAAAGATATACATCTTATTACACTGTACGTTATGCGAGTTCAACAAGTTCATGTATGTTGTGTACTTGACAATTTCATTAGTGCACCGTGTCTGCCATACTGTCATTTATTGTCACACCACTTTTAAATTTAAGGGGCTAACATTTTCGGTCCAGCTCTCGTCTATTACATTTACACGGCCTTAACAGTTAGTTTCCAAATGTGAAACCTATTTATGAATATTTAACGTTACTCGATTTTACTGTGTGGCTACACATTCTGTTCCGCTCCAAACATAAAGGTCGTTGACACGTCTGAGGATGAAGTTGTTTTACAGTTAGCGGCCATTATCAACTGCTTTATTTGTTAATAAATTGACAACATACCCATTTCTGCTTCATTCGGTTTCGTCTTGGCGTGAAACACCTTAAATCTTTAACTTTCCTCAGCAGGAGCCTGCTGTCCAAGAGCAGCGCCATCTTGTTGTGCGCTAGGTATTCGGTCCGTCTTCGCTCCTACACCCGAAACAAACGTTCCGAATGCATTGCCCATGTGTGGGCGGGCCTTACTCAAAATCCAAGTCGATGATTGGCTTAGAGCAAGTTGAGTAATCACCCGTAACCAATAGGAAACTACGTCCGGTGATCCTTCTAGTTGTTTCCTGCGCGTGAACGACCTCACGTCCTCAACGAAAAGCAGCGCCGCTGTCGAGCTGTCCTCTGTCGGGGTTTTTGGGCGAATTTCAGAGCTGTAATCATGGTTTTTGAGCGGAAGATGATCACTTACGACGACCCCGACGACGAGGTACTGAAAAAGACTTTTATTTGTATTTTTAGCCGCTTTTTTTTGTGTGTGTTTGCCTATGTTACTCAACTCTGCTGGTCTGTTCAGCGGTGTAACGTTAACGAGTGTCGTGTCCTCCTTTCACCTGGAGTATCAAGCGTGGACGGCTGCTTAAATTATAAAACTGTACATTAGTCTATTTTTTTACATATATTTCCGCAGTTTTGCTGCGGTAGGTCCAGAGTACGTCTCAAATATATAAGAGTTAACACAGGTGGTTGCTATTGGTTATTTGGATGTTCATCACTCAGTATAGCTACAAAACTATAGATACTCCTCAAACCTAAAACATGTGCTACTGTACTAAGTGTTTTACTTGTATGATTTAAAAAAAAATATAATTATTCAGACCAAAGTAATTAAATGTTCATTACTGATCAGGAGGAAGATGCCCCAGCTGAGGAAGAAGAGGGGGGAGAGGGGGGAGAGGAGGAAGAGGAGGAAGAGGAAGAAGAGGAAGACATGGTGGTAAGTTTGCTCTTCATATAACGGATGAATATCTTTGAGTACAACCCAAGCACTCACCTGCCATCACACTCAAAAGTCTCAGAAATAAACTACAGAAATGTTTAAAGTATAGACATTAGTCACCTTAAATAACTGTATAGGTATTGACAGATATTTAAAGGTCACATATTAGAAAAAGTCAAATATCCAGGTCTTTATTTTTATTATAAAGTAGGTAGGAACTATGTAAATACAGGGAAGGTATCAAAATGCTTCATCCACAGTCCGTATTCAGAAACGGTGCCCTTAAACGAGCTGTTAGGATGTCCATGAAGTTATGATGTCACAACTGTACCATATGGTAAAAAAAAAGATTTCCACACACTTGCATCTATGCAGTGTTTCACTTTATTTGTTAAGCTTACAGTCTGCTTGACCTTCGTCAGAGCACACAAAGGTCAAGTAAACCGAAAGATTAACAAATAAAGTGAAACACTGCATAGATGCAAGTGTGCGGAATTTTTTTTAATTTTATACCGTTTTGGACTCATTGATGTTTTTCAGCACCTTGTCAAGACTGAGCTGGTGGAGCAGTAGCTAGTCTGCATAACTATACCATATAAAAGTAGAAAGTGCCACAACAGTGCCGTTACAGTCATTGCCCTGCTTCGGTGACTGTGCAAAGATGCCCAGAGCAATGATAGTGAAGACCTGGAAACACTGATCAATCAGAGCAAACTGGGCTTTTACGAGAGTTGGGGCTTAAAAACAGGTGCTACAACTGAGTGTTACAGGGTGAATCCGTGTATATTCAGGCAGACAGTATGAGCAAAATAAAGTGTATTTTGAACGTCAAAGCATGTTAATATGTTCTAGTTAAAAAGCAGTTGAAAATGAGCATGATAAGGGACCTTTAAGGACAGAAATGAGCGAAATAAAAAAAGGCCAACATGGTGGGCAGAGAAGACACAAGCTCACATTCAAGTTATGTGATAATTAGGTTTGTATATTCCGCTATAAGACAGTACAGAATCTGACTTTTTCCATACATACATCACTGTACAGCCATGGCCAAAAGTTCTGAGAATTACACTAGTATTGGTTTTTACAAAGTTTGCTGCTTCAGTGTTTTTAGATCTTTTTGTCAGATGTTACTATAATATACTGAAGTATAATTACAAGCATTTCATAAGGGTCAAAGGCTTTTATTGACAATTACAGTAAGTTTATGCAAAGAGTCAATATTTGCAATGTTGACCCTTCTTTTTCAAGACCTCTGCAATTCGCCCTGGCATGCTGTCAATCAACTTCTGGGCCACATCCTGACTGATGGTAGCCCATTCTTGCATAATCAATGCTTGGAGTTTGTCAGAATTTGTG
>NC_065526.1:15110985-15246487 GCF_006386435.1 Epinephelus moara | reverse complement strand
GGGGGGATTAAGTTCATTTTCATGGCAAAGAGGGACTTTGCAATTAATTGCAATTCATCTGATCACTCTTCATAACATTCTGGAGTACATGCAAATTGCCATCATAAAAAATGAGGCAGTAGACTTTATGAAAATTAATATTTGTGTGATTCTCAAAACTTTTGGCCACGACTGTAGTTGTGTTTCAGTCAGTGGTGGAACGTAAGATACATTTACTGAAATACTGAACTTACTAACTTTACTAACTACTCCACTTTTAATTCAGAGCCAAAATATTATACTTTATACTTCACTACACTCATTTGATATCTTTAGTTACTTTTCAGAATCAGATTAATAATACAAAATAAAATTAACAGTGAATTATTAAAGGCTAAGATATGACTTAATTGATCCTAGGCGGAAATTCACAAGCTACCCAGCATTGTGTAGTTAGCCCTCCCTTAACAAGCGGCAACGAGTTACATACGTATTGTCTAAAATTATAATCTGAAAATGTAATACACATTCTGAAATTAACAGTTCTGCAGAATCAGTAGTTTCTGATGACAATACTTTTGTACTTTTAGGTAAGTAAAACTTGATATGAGTACTTCATCCAGAATCACCCTCATTAACAACAATCATCATTCTGTGCATTGTGCTTAAATATCAGTTTGAGCATCAAGCTTGATTTGCCAAAGACTTTAAGAAATGTTCTGCCTAAGATTGAAAAACTGGGCTTCAGTATCACAAGTAGAGACAACGAATTAAGTTGCTGACAGCAGCTGTAGTGTCAACACTTAATCGTCAGTCATGTGACTGGTTAATTTTTTTGGGAATAATAAAATAGGGGATGATGAAGAACCATTAGCCACATGTGCTTTTTGTGCCCCTCAGGACCCTCTTGACGCGATACGAGCCAAGTGTGAGGAGACCGAACACTGTGTGCACTACAAGGAGCTTCTGGAGACGTGTGAAGCCCGAGTCGGCTCGAGATCCAACACCATGGAGGAATGCACAGAAGAACTCTTCGACTTCCTGCATGCACGGGACCATTGTGTAAGTGTGTGGGAACCAAAAAGAGGGTGGAAGTGGAGAAAATACGATGTACACTTCTTTTTTCTCTTTAAGTGCCCAAAGGATATAAGAAACCAGACTACATGTGAATTGAGTTTTGAAAGAGCTCATTTTTGTGTCGTTGTTGACCAGTGAACATACTAAATGTGTCTCCTCTCTCTTTACAGGTAGCACACAAGCTGTTCCATAAAGTGAAATGAAACTTCTGGTCCAGCTTCCACCACTTCCAGCTGTAGAATCTATTTATCTGCTAAAATTGTAAAATAATTAATCAGGGCCTGTCTGTTGTTGTTCTCCTGTGTATTAATGTAAATTTCTTCTCTGAGATCCCTGCACTAACTACATGCCCCCCTCTGTGTACAGTGTTCACGTGTGTAGACGGGGTCAGACGCAGCATGTAACATATGAGTCGCCGCTTGTTTTAGTAATGAGTGCTTTGAAGTTGTCGAGGGTCGTGCAGAGAAAGGGCTCAAACTTTCACTGTGGTCACTTCATATGCAAAAGCAAGTATGCTGCTCTGGCAATGCATATTTACCTCAGGTTTGGTCACGGATACACTCTAACAGGGAAATAAAGATTTACTTTGGTTTCCAGTTTGTCTGAGTCGCATCATTTTAACACATTTGATTCTTCTGTGGTACACGTGGAAGTGACTGACTGTATACTGAACTTTGTCTCTAGTGGTTATGGATCTGATGTGAGAGAAAATGTGTCAGATTTGGGAACACAGTTGAGTAATAGGGACACATTAAAGTCACTATTAGGCCTGTCATGATAATTATCACTTTCAAGGTCTGCAAAAATTAGGTCATATCCATATATTCAATGATATTGCCCATTGTGTTGACATGTATATTTGTTTACATAAAAAAAAAAAAAGCCACCAGCATGATGAAAGAATAAACAGCAGGGTTCTCCCAACCATTTTAAGACTTGGGTTTTGGCATTTTTTAATAGCACCACATGAATGGAAAAAAAATCTGCTGAGACATGTTTTACTATCATTTCTGGTTGAGCTGCTTTTGTCAGAGTTAAACCATTGGGCGAGGCTCTCTCTCTCTCTCTCACACTCTCACACACACACTCTCTCTCTCACACTCTCTCACACACACACACACACACACACGTCTTGCTTACTAAGGATATCTTAATTTGTTTTTCACTTTTCTATTCCAGTGTCTAAATGTTCTTAAGAATAAGAAGCTGATGTTGGTGAGAGGCAGGGTACACCCTGGACAGGTCACCAGCCTATCACAGGGCTGACACATAGAGACAGACAACCATTCACACCTACGGACAATTTAGAGTCACCAGTTAACCTGCATGTCTTTGGACTGTGGGAGGAAGCTGGAGTATCCAGAGAAAACCCACGCTGACACGGGGAGAACATGCAAACTCCGCACAGAGGGGCTCCCACACCCTGGGTTTGAACCAGGAGCCCTCTTGCTGTGAGGTGACGGTGCTAACCACACAATTTTAATACCATGCACTAACACTATGATGCTATATGGCCCTAAAATGACAATAATATCATCTATCACAGTTATTTCTGGGACAATATATCGTCCATTGTCATGATGCAATGATAAATACTGGATTATCACACAGTCTTAAGAGGTGATCATATGGTATCAGAGGATGCTTTGGGCCAATTCCAAGCAATGATGTCCTGTAGTTTTGCTGCCTTTCTTAGATCTAATGACATAAAATTAAGGTTGGGGATATTTAGGGAAAAAAAAAAAAAAGTCTAAAACAGACATACGTTGCTTTACAGCAACTACTTTCAATAGTGTCATCAGTGGCAGCATTAAAATTGGTTGAAATTAGACAGAGCCGGTATGAACTTAAGGGAACAGGTATGTTTGAAAAAACAAAACAAGGGTAAGGACAAAAAATAGATTTACACCTGTCAAGGGAATTAACTATTGGGATGGTGAGAAACTGGGGTATTATTACTGTGTATGTTTTTATGTTACTCTTTTTGTTTTCTGTTTTGTATTGTTAGTTTGCTTTTTTAATATATAACCTAGTAGTAAACGAGTTAAAAGGGTAGGTATTACAAGCTTAAGCCTAAACCTTTGTCTATTTTTTTGTTTGTTTTGTTTTTCCTTTTAATGCAATGCCTTGTTGTTATTTATTCTTTATTTTGTGCATTCCTTGTGGAAAATTGTTAACAAGGACCAAAAAACAACAACACTATAGTATACTATATTACACTACTTTCCACTATTGTGTTGTAGTTAGTGATGGCATAGCACTCAGACGGCTCACTGACAAAACAGCACTCCACGCAGAGAAATAAATTGACTAAAACTTTATTGAAACACATGCCACAATCATGATAATAAATTAAAAATCAAGGCATAAAAAAGAAGCTATTAAAAATGGCCAGGAGGGGGCAGTGTGACTTCAAGTGCTGCCAGTTAAAACCGTGAGGTAGACTGTGATTGCAGACATCTGTGATTGTTGCAGTCATTTAACAAACAAATTGTCTCATGAGGAATAAAACATGATGATATCATGCAGATAAAACATGCACACAGTGCATAATGTCACAGGAGATGTGGATGAATTCATCTTCTCACCAGGAGTTTTCTTTGTTGCTGCCGCCAAGATAATCATCCATGGAGGCCTGCAGAGGACAGCGGAGACAGAGGAAGGTGTTTAATGAGACTGAAGAGTGTGTGGAAATGTATATCAAATGAGGATCTTCAGCAAAACTACCATGTGATGTGACTGCTACAAAATATAATATGGTTTTAGGTCTTGATTGTGTGTGACGACTTTTGACATTTCCACTGTAAATTTATGCAGAAAAGCAACAAATTGGTGCAGAAATATTCACTAGAATACAGGAAATTAAGTGTTTGATGCTCAAAATCCCCTCTGCCATTTTATATATGTCACCGCCCGATGGTGAAACACAATCCGCACCCTTGTAGGTAATGACAATGACACGAGGGAGACCTCTGCACCCACCTGCATGAGCAGCCTCTCCTTCCTTAGTCTGCTGTAGAAGACGAGAACATCTGGATCCGCCCTGACCACGCGGGGGTCAAAGTCCATCACCCGCAGACCCTCCAGGCTCCGAGCCCGAGACAAGGCCACGTAGGCCTGGCCACTCTCAAACACCCGCGCCAGAGAGATCTCCACACAGTCCAGAGTCATTCCCTAAAGTAAACAAAGAGGAGACAAACACTGGTTACAGGTCAGAAAAGCAATTTTACAACCCAGAATTGAATCCATTTTGTAGTAAAAGATAAAATTGATGGATGGACATTGCAGTATTTGACATAAGGTGTGTCCAATATTGCGCCTCCCAATCCTGTTATTCCTAGGTGTTAAAATCCTTTTATGTCCGCTTATTTCCTCTGAAGGGATCCAGGTGTGGGATTCCCTTTATCTCCCCGTGCTTCGGCTCCTCTGCTGTAAATCAAACATTGGTGACACATCAGTCGTGACCACTGAACTCAATTACCCAGAGGGACACCATTTTCCCCTCGAACCAATTTCACAGTCTCAGGTCAGGATGTAGTTTGCTGTGGGAGCAGGCGGTGAGGCAGTGGAGTGATTGGTGATAACAGCTCATTATTGGGAAGCACTAACACCGGGATTGGTGCTCAGGGTGTCTGTAGCAATTTCCCACATTAAATAGCACTGTGGCACCTGGTCTTACTCACCTAGTTTCTCTGCGTGATTTTGAGACTGAGTTTCGGAAATGTTTCCTCCCGATACTATTTTTTGCCTTTATTAGATCGCACACAGACAGATGACAGGAAGTGAGCAGGAGGAGAGAGAGGAGAGGGGTTTTATGAAAGAAATAAAGCACTTCTGATTTCATTGTGCCATTCTTTTGTTCATCATTCATTACTACAAAACAGTGCTTAAAAAATCGTTGGTGTTTATGTGGAGTTCAATTTAAGAGGTTTACAAAAAGACTGATTGCAAATCAGGGCAACCTGATGAATACCAGCCAAGAACAATCTGTTTTCCCCAGTTAACCAGATTAACATGCTGCCACTCTGTTTAATAGCACAGCGAGTGAGAGCACCTCGCCATCCATCACGATAAAGAGTAGGATGGGAAAAGTAGTGTTAGAAACAGCAGTGTGCATACTGAGCAGAGGAACTCAAGAGCTGTGGTCAGAATCCATATTGCATACAAATACTACAGTATTAAGTAGTCCAATACTGCACCCCTGCTGGTTATATCATACTGTTTAGGCAGACCCTTCAGAAGGTCTCAAGCCAGCCTGGTAGTACAGTGAATGGACTAAATGGACTGCACTCTACATGTCACATTCACACACACAGTCACACACTGATGGCCGAGGCTACCGTACATAGTGCCACCTGCTACTCAGTAACCATTCATGCACACTCACACACTGATGGAACAACTATCAGGAGCAACTGGGGCTCAGTATCTTGCCCAAGGATACTTCAAGACGGGGCGACCCACTCTACCTCTGAGCCAAAGCCGCCGCAGTGCTAACCTCAAAGGTATGAAAGAGTAACTGATATTTTTCAACCTGGGGTGCAGCCAGCGGCGGCAAAACAGGCTACAATGTAAACACGTGGGGCATGTACACACACACCATTAATTTACGTCCACTATGTGTTTGTTTTTGCTACTGACAGGCTCAGATCGTTATTATACCTGTCTGACAACATTATGGAAAGGATCCCTACAGAGATAGACCTTGTGGTGAGAGCGTAAGATCGTTTTTGTTTAACCAGAATGAACTGAAATTGCCGTCGCCAAACCCACCAGACTCCATTTAAATAAACACTGATTTTATCATTGTAAAACACACTTCATTTTGAGTCAAAATAAACAATATACAACTCACAGAAAACATCTTGGTTCGTCTTTACACTGGTCCAACAATCACCAACTCTGGTTTGGTTGAAATAAACATTTAATTCATCCAGTTAGATGTGAACATATGCTGGCTCTATACACACTAAAATTACTGTTTATTTAAATGGAGTCTGGTGGGTTTGGGAATTGTGATTTCGGGGCTGTTTCTGGTTAAACAAAAATGATCTTACTCTTTAAGAAAAAGGTCTATCTCTGTAGGGATCATTTCCATAATGTTGTCACACACTTAAAATAACAATATGAGCCTGTCAGTGGCAAAAGCAAACACTTTTTGCGAACAGAATTGTCGGTACGAACACACCCCAAGTGTTTGCATCGCAGGCTGTTTCACTGCTGTCTCCGTCAATACTGGACCAATTTCAGAAACTGTTACTTAGACATAAAAACATTAACCAACTCTCGTTTGGTTGTAATAAACCCTTATTTCACCAGTTAGAAGTGAAAACATTAGGCTATATACACACTAAAATGAATGTGTATTTAATGGTTTAGCAATTTTGGGTCCATCTCTGGTTAAAAAAAAAAAGTATCTTACTCTTTAACAAAAGGTCTATCTCTGTAGGGATCCTTTCCATAATGTTGTCAGACACTTATGAGCCTGTCAGTGGCAATTGTTGAGACATAAATTGACAATACAAATGCCCCCAAGTGGATACGTTGCTGCTTATTTTGCTGCTACAAACTGCAGCCGTCTCACTCAGTATTGGACCAGTTCCAAAAGCAGTTGTCTCCATTAGTCACTTAGACACAAAAACATGGGGAAATAGGGTCCAGATTAAAAAATACTCAACTTAGCCTTTAAGATTTATCATTTGGGAACCAATTACGTCAGTACTAAATTTGTGCCAATCCATCCTGTACAGTAGATGCTGACAAGGAATATAAAAACTCTGCTTGATCCTTCATGGCTCATGAAGATCTGTACAAAATTCTATGATCATTTCTAGCTATTGTCAATTTCATGACAACAGCTAAAAGATGTAGAGAAACCTCACACTTAATAAATCCAATGATAACACAACACTACTACTAGTTACTAGACTTTTCTCCTGGGTTAAAACAATTATTTTTATCTGAACACGGTGTATATTTCTGACATCGCTCTCATCTGCCCTCTCCTTTTCATCTTAACCTTTAAGAGCAGTAATGCTGACAGTGACTCAGCACCAAGGCCGGCTGAGACACCGGCATTCATACCTGAAGCCGTTTCTAGCCATCGGGTGACTACAAATGCAGCACAAAAAGAAAAATGAATTCGTTTCAGACTGACTGAATTCAAATCACGTCATGTGAGTCACGCGTTCAAGAGGAACGCACAGAAAACACTGGTGTCCCATGGCAACACTGAGCAGCGTCTGCCACAAAGACAAACAGATGTCATCATGGTGATTTGAGAGCTTTTGTTTAAGTATTGCTGTGCGAGTTGTCGCCAGTGTGGCCGAACCTGTACTCACCTGGCTCTTGTGGATGGAGATGGCCCAGGCCAGCTTGAGTGGCAGCTGCTGTCGACTCAGGTGGATCCCACCGCCGGACTTAAACACCCAGCGCTCGGGCTTCAGCACCTCTGTGACGCCACACAGGAAACGCACACGTGGGAGTCCTGAGGCAACAGAGGATGAGTCAGTGCATGGATGGACTGAAATTTACCACCATCATTACTGAAAAGACATAATCTGTGGCATTTTAAAGGAATATGACATTTTGTTTCTGCCTGACCTGCCGATACAACATGAAAGACCTTAAAGGGTAACTTTGCTATTTTTCAACCTGGACACTATTTTCCTGTGTTTTTGTGTCTAATTGAGTGTGGGAGACAACAGTTTTTGAAATTGGTCCAGTTTGAGCAAGGCTGTTGCAGCAGACAGCAGAACAGCCTGCAATGTAAACACTCAGGGCATGAGTGCAACATCAATTATGTCCTGAAGAGTGCTTGTTTTTGCCACTGACAGGCTCACATTGTTATATTAAGTGTCTGACAACATTATGGAAAGGATCCCTACAGAGATAGACCTTTTGTTAAAGAGCAAGATCCTTTTTGTTTAACTAGAAAAGGCCCTGAAAGCTCAATAGCCAAACCCACCAGACTCCATTTAAATAAACAGTAATTCTAGCATGTACAGAGCCAGCATATTTTTACACCTGACTGCTGAATTAAGAGTTTATTTCAACCAAACCAGAGTTGGTAAATGTTGGAACAGTGGAAAGATGAACCAAGACGGCTTTTGTGAGTTTCATTTGCTTCTTTCAGCTTTATATGAACTGTGTGTCACAATAATGAAATTACTGTTTATTTAAATGGAGTCTGGTGGCTTTGGTGAAAGTAATTTGGGGGCTGTTTCTAGTTAAACTAAAAAGATCTTACTCTTGAACAAAAGGTCTATCTCTGTAGGGATCCTTTCCGTAATGTTGTCAGACACTTAAAATAATAATTTGAGCCTGTCAGTGACAAAAAAACAGTACTTTAAAGAATGTACACTAGAGGTGCACAAATGCCCCAAGTGGTTACACTGCAGCCTGTTTTGCATCTGCCGTCCGCAGCGCTCTCACTCAATACTGGACCATTTTCAAAAACTGTTGTTCCCATTACTCACTTAGACACAAAAATGTGGGAAAATAGGGTCCAGCCTGAACAATACCAAGGTTACCCTTTAAGTTCGTCTTCCATAAAATATCCTTCTGTGACCATTGCATCCTCTGCAATTCTCAGGGTGTATTTACAACTACATTTTTATGATTTTGTATAAAATATGGCTCCTCTGAGCAAATATGTCTACAATATGTATCGAGATAATTTGATAAAAGAGATACTGACCATGTTTTCCAGTCTCAAAAGACACCACAACCCCTCGTGCTCCGTTCACCAGTCCTCGGGCAACATCCAGGTTCTTTGTTAGCATGACCTTAAAAAGCACAAAAAAGGTCTTCACCCAAACACATATCACAGGTTGACTGCTGCATGCTTAACTGCAGTAGATTGTGGAGAATAAAAAGTACACTCACCTGAGCTCCCACTTTGAGTTGGATCAGCCTACTGACAGGACTGTGAGCATCTATCGTCCTCACCAGGGCTGGGTCGCTGTCCAGAGCCTCAAACGCACGCACTGACCCTGCAGGACAAGGAGAGATTCACTATATAAGAACCCTAAGATATCTGAGTATGAAACCACAAACAAGGAAATGGTTAAAAATCATGACAAATATTGTTAGTTTAGACTTAATTGCCCAAAAAATAATCTAAAAAATGTTTAAACTGCTGGTTAAACACACTCCTCACAGTCTACTGATGCAGTTAAGGCTTACAAAAACAGAAGTATGTCGAAACAGAATACAGCAGGAGTCAGAAAGTAAGGGGTGTCTGGCTGAGACTGAAAATAGGTTTCAACACAGTCAACCGTCCTGCCCATTTTCACCTGGATCCAAGCCAGATGAAGAAACACCTGTTTCAAGTTGAAGAGGAAAAAAGGAAATGGAAGAATTCAGACCTGGCAGCTGCTGGAGTTTGTTCTCATTTGTGAGCTCCACGTCGTCCTTGTGCGTGCACAGCCTGGTCGCTAGAATACCATCCCTCTCGATGTTATGGTAGGCGCTTTCCATCAGCTTAGCGGTGACTTCCTCTGTCACCCTAAATGGTGTTAATCGAGACAGAACTTTTCATTTAGCAAAGCCATTTTTGCAGCAGAGAATAAATGTTCTGTAGAGTAAAAAATGACCTGCTGGGCCTGAAAAGCCTCAAACAGCTCTAAAGGCATTTATGCAACGCTCTTAACTAGACAACACATTATGCTCTACATTTGGAATAATACGTGTGTGTGAGGATCATATTAGCTGTAATAAAACACATTTTGTCAATGACATGGCTTGAAAAACAAGGACAGAACCCATTACTTTACCTGCCCACTCTCACTGCCTGCAGGAGGGAGATGAATGACTGGTCAGTTTGCCTCCGCACCTCCATTAGCTCCATGTTGACCTGGATGACCTTACGCCAACTCCTAGCCTGAAAGAGGGAAGAGGTCTTTTTCAATAACATCCATTAAAGGAAAATCCCACCTATAAAATGTTAATTTGTATATCAATTACTCACCCTGTTTTACAAAAAATTCATAAAGAAAACTTTGTTTTTCTCACATGCCTCCACAGTGAACAAAGAATCCAATGACTGGATAAATAAGACGCTGTAGCCTGACATGCACCTCCCCAGAAATGTAACTACACGTCACGGTGACACAGACCTCCTGTCTGTTTCTGTAAGCTGAAACCATTTCCCTCCCAGCTGAAACAAAGCTTTTATTTACTTTAATTTCACAGATAAAAAACAATAAATAGTGAAGCCAATAAAGCCTCCACAAAAATAACATTTTAAGTCTTGTGTGTGATTTATCCTGACTTCATATGAGCAGAGGAAATCTCACTAGTTGCTAGGCTAATTTATACAATGTAAAATGCCATAGGCTTGTGCTAATAACGTTAGCATGTTATATTTGTTTGTAAAAACGTGTTTAGCATAAGACCGTTGTTTTGTCAGTGAACCTTGTGAGTTATAATGGAGCTGAATTTTGTAACGTTACCTTTGTTAAATGTTGCTGTTGTCCTTGGCTTCATATGCATAGGGGACATCTTCGCTAGGCTAATTTATACAATGTAAAATGCCATAGGCTTGTGCTAATAATGTTAGCATGTTGTATTTATAGGGAAAATGTGTCCAGATAAAGACAAGTGTTTGACTGTGAATGCTGCGAGTTATAGTGAAGCTGATTTGTGTACATGAGTTTGAAACTGTCTCTATTAAGCCACGTTTAATGTGTGTTTAATGTGTATTTTGAATCAACTACACTTTACAGCACTTCACAGAAACCTCCGCTGCTGACTAGTGTTTTGGAGGTGTAACTGCAGAGTGACACAGACACACCACCACACAAGTATAAATGCTCCCAGCGGCGTAGGTCACATGTGTAGGCTATGGCAGAGGCTCTGCATGGAGCTGACACACAAGTATAAATCCCGATTAATAGACTGAGGCAGCATACACCAGCAGCTCCTGTGTTCAGTCAGGTAAATTTACTGTTATTATCAATGGACTCTGGCTTTGCAGGGAGCATAGATAAGTTGCACTTTTACTTCAGTTCCTCGTTGAAAATGTCTGTCTGGGAAATACTGAGCACACGACTGGATAAATGAGACTTGGATTATACTGCACGAGTTTTGTTGGAGTTCGTAAACAGATGTTTTGATAAAGTTCGGCTGTTGTTAAATGCAGACCCCTTTTACTTTATTAATTAAGAATTTTCTAGATTATTAAAGATTAAATTAAAGATTAAAGATTATTCATTCACTGTGGAGGCATGTGGGAAAAAAAGGCAAAGTTTTCTTAATGAATTCAACGCAACACGGGGTGAGTAACTGATAAATAATAATTTGGGAGACAAAGTATTCCTTTTGTGCTCTTCAGGAAGTGAGCAGATGACTCAGAACAGTACTGACTCAAACTCTAATCATTCTCTCAGCACATGCACGGAAATAATAGAAAAGCAGTCTTGTATTGTGACTGTGGAAGTGTGTTTCAAATGGTCTATCAGTCTTTACTACAATTTACATGAGTGAGTACACAAAATATTACAATTTCCATATCCAACTATAACTCAGAATACACCATAGACTTGAAAGAACACTTCAGTGTTAATGACCCAATCGCTCTAATGCCTGTCAGCTCACTGACCACAGCATTACCAAAACAATGGCATAAACATAAACAAGGAGGAGCTCTAAGATCCAGGATGATCTGACCTGGAAGCAGAAACTGGCCTTTTCCTTCCCCTTAGAAACAGGAGGCAGCTGGAGGAAGTCGCCACATACGATCAGCTGGATGCCTCCAAACGGCTGAGTCGACCTCCTCACCGACCTACAAGAGCAGTGAGAAGAACATGTGTCTCGCAAAGTCGATAAGGCTGAATCATTTTTGATTTTCTGACAGCCATGCTTTTTACTTTTTATAATCTCATATCAAATCTGCAATGCAATGTGTCACAAAATATAGCTCACATCAGAGCAACACTGAGCTTTAAAACCCAGGATATGGTCCAATCTAACTGGAGCCATAAACCATAAGACACAAGCACGTTGAAATTCATATCAAATTGTGTTAAAATCCTTCATGCTGGAAGTCACACTGTGCTCAAACACTATCACTGTAGCATCACAGTGAAATTTAGGAGGTGATGGGAGTCTCTGACAGGGGTGTGTAAATCTTAAGTGTCCCCACAGTGTGTTTGGAAACTTTGAATTTTGAGCATCAAACATTATGAGCAGGTTATTACAGACCATTTAAAACCTTAATGTCTGCCGTTCTCTGTTCACTCTTCAACACACAGCTGAAACTCTCTTATTTTTCTTTAACCTTTCAACATACAGTTTTGTTTTTTACGAATTATAAATGGATAGTTGTTTACTCAACTGCAGCTGTTGGAAAGACTTTTAATGACTAAAGGGACAGTTCACCCCAAGAATCAAAAGTACATAGCGTCTAATTAACATCTACAGCTGACTAAGTGTCGAATGGGAGCAATTTAAAAAAAAAATTGGTTTAGTATTGAGGGAGAACACTACTAAAACTGCTTGTTTTTGCAACTGACAAGCTCAGATTGCTATCATAATTGTCTGACAACTTAGGGAAAGGATCCCTACAGAGATAGACTTTTGTTAAAGAGTAAGATCCTTTTTGTTTAACCACAAACAGCTCCGAAATCACCATCACCAACCCACCAGATTCCATTTAAATAATTAGCAATTTTATCATCATAAAACACACTTTATTCATAGTCAGCAGAAACAAAATGAAATTCACAAAAAACGCTGTGGTTCATCTTTCCACTGTACCAACAATCACCAACTCTGGTTTGGTTGAAATAAAAATGCAATTCACCCAGTTAGATGTGAAAATGTGCTGGCTCTATACACGCTAAAATTACTGTTTATTTCAATGGAGTCTGGTGGATGTGGCGACAGCGATTATGGAGCCGTTTCTGGTAGAACAAAAAGGATCTTACTCTTTAAGAAAAAGATCTGTCTCTGTAGGGATCCTTTCCATAATGTTGTCAGACACTTGAAATAGCAATCTGAGCCTGTCAGTGGCAAAAACAAACACTTTTAGTGGACATAAACTGATGATGCTTGTGTTTATATAGCAGGCTGTTTCGCTGCTGTCTCTTCAATCCTGGACCAATTTCAAAAACTGTCGTCTCCATTTGTCACTAGACACAAAAACGTGGAAAAATAATCTACAGTCTGCTTCACTAACGATTTCTATTATGATATACTGTGGCAGCATGAAGTGATTTTATTTTTACACGGTCGTCTCACCTGGCCACTGCCTCAAGCTTGTCAAAGAACTGAGCCTCCACCATGGAGATCTCATCAATGATGAGGTGTCGACAGCTGGTCCAGTGCTGCAGCACCCCGGGCCTCTGAGCCAGCTCGATGCACTGCTCCAGGGGGGCCGAGCCGGAGCCGATACCTGGAGAGAGCGTGCGGGGACAGGAGGATGGGAAGACAGATGGTCAGAGGGAACATAAATGCATAACACCTAATGCAAACAGTCAATGCACAGCCTCTACTGTTTATTAAGATTTAATTAAAAGACATCTGACACCTCTGCTTTGATTATATTAAAGATTCATAACCTGAAAGACGCCATCACACAGACATTATAGCAGCGTCAAAGGCTGCAGCTCTACTCTGACAAAGTAAGCACAACCAAAGGAACAGGACTGTGAACACAATTGTTTTTTGATAGTCCAGTTTCAACCGTTTTGTATCATTGTAAACTGAATACAGTTGAATAAAACAAGCAGTTTGAAGATGCCACATTGGCAAAGTGTCACTTTAATTAAAAGAATATAACCTGCAGATTTAATTGGTAATGAAAAGACGTGTTATTTGCCTCTCTACTGATAAAGATTATGCCTCATGCTTTGTGTCCATCAGCAATGACTCATTTCAGGAGAGGCCGTTATTGAAAACAGCAAATTGACTAATTATTTGGGTACCACTCAATATGTCTTGTTGATGTTGAGGATAAAAACCCTCTGCACATCTCTCCCCACTAATTATGTGTTATTTACAGACACATTTGTGTCAGTGTTTTGTAACAAACAATTTCCGTCTCCTTGGAGACTGACCAGCAAAGTTGTGTAACGTCGTTCCTCCAATGTGACACGCGGCCACTCCTGTGCTGGCGGTGGCGAAGGTGCTCTTTGGAGGAAGAGACCCCATGATTCTCTTCAGTAGGAAGGACTTTCCTGTACCTAGAAAACACACATTCAAAAGAGCTTAAAAGGGTATACCATTCAGGATTGATGGTTAATGTTTGCAAACACGCTTGCCAGTGAAAGTGAAAGTAAAATCCAACCTCAGATCAGCGTGTCACCTCACTTTATCCTCCTGAGACCCTGCGGCCTCATACGAGGACATCACATTTTGGCTTTGCTGCACCATGTAATTCATTCTGCTCAGCTTAGACCTGTTGTCCTTGTTTGTGGACACTTCTTGTGCCATCTAGTGGTAGTACGAGCACAACACACTAATCCATGTAAAAACAAGATGGCAGCCATCTCTGCCAAGTCAGTCTGCAGCTGATCCTGACACAAAAGTGGACAAAGTTCAAAACCTGATCACATGTTAGGGTTGAAGCTTGTTTATTTAGGATTAATAATGTTTGTTGTTTGATACGGCAACAAATTTGACCAATTTTAGCAACAGTAACAAGCTGAGACACTGTTAATTAGGAAGTATTTGTTTGAGGACATTGGGACTTTATTATCGTCTCGTCTGTGGCCTTTTGTACTTGATTGTTGCAGCATTTCACACAGGCCAATAAGGTGTGACAGACTTACTTCTATGAGTCTATACATTGTTTTTAAGGAAATTCCTGCAAAGTAGCCTATATCTTTAAAAACAGACACCTTCACAAGGGAAAACACCATAAACGTGTCACAAAAAGGAGATTTAAATCAGATCTATTGAGGAAATATTAAAGACAAAATGCATGAAACATGTTACCTAAATGACAGCATCAGAGAGACATAACGTAAGTCAGTCAGACAGTAATATTGCAAGAGTATCTGTTTTAGAAAAATGCTCCTGAAAGCAGTTTCTTTGTGTCAGGATGTTGCGTGTGAATTTAAAGATACAAGATTACACAAGACATTAAGTGCAGAGCAGGCAAGTGCAAACATAAAGTGCAGTCACATAAATGCAACACCGTCTGAGTTTAGAGGAGGGAGGAAAGATTTTATACCTATTCAGGTTTCTCCTCCTGTATTAAACAGGATCCCTGATGGGAGCACTTTGTATTCTGAATACAGCACACGGGAGGAGTTTGCTACGACAGGCTACCATTTCCCATTTACAACAAATTCAAAATGCTGCTGCCGGATTATTAACAAGATCCAAGAAATGAGACCACATCACCCAGATCCTTCCATCCTCACACCGCCTCCCCATTCATTTCAGGATACACTTCAAAATCCGTCTAACTGTCTATAAATCTCTCCATGCTCTCGCCCCTACATTCATCTCAGAGCTCTACCCCGTACGCCACCACAGACCACTCAGATCCACCCACCGTGGCGTGTTGGCTGTGCCCCATTCATGGAGAAGAAAGGCCGGGGACAGGGCTCTTTCTACAGCGCCGCCATTAGACAGGCTGAGTCTGTTGATGCTTTTAAGACGCACCTTAAAACCCATTTTTTATTCTCTGGCTTTTAATTGTGTTTGACCTGTTCTTCTATTCATTTAATCTGGTTACCTGGGTTTAAATTTGTTTTATTTTGATGTTGTCCGACTCATCTGTGCACTTTTATGTCTCTGTGCTTGTATTTGTACCCATGTGTGTCTGTGTCTGTTAAGCACGTTGGTGCACGACCTGTTTTGCAGAACTCATCCCTTCATGCTACATCAGCAGAGCAAAAACTTTATTTACGACCCCTCTCATCCTGGTCACCAACTCTTAAAACTGTTGCCATCTGGCAGACGCTACAGAGCTGCCAGAACACGCACCACCAGACTCTGAGTCAGTTTCTTTTCCCACTGCCATCAGCACACTAAATAAAACAAAAATCAAATAATGTTTACCACTGCCATTCTGCCATCCACTCAGCCCTTTGCTAAACTTTAAATACTTTCATAATTATCTATTTAGTGTCTTGTGTTTTTATGTTATCTGTTGAAATGCATCACTTGAGTGTCACAACTAATTTTGTTGTACTCCTATGTAATAACAATGGAACTCCTTGTCTTTGACATCAGTTAAAAGTTTCTGTGACGCAGGTGGAGAAGTTGAAAACATTGACATTTGGTGGTAGACAAATGAGAGTACTGCGTCAAAATTTGAGTGACAGGCGCTGAGCAAAAAGGTGTTTCAACCATACCTGGGCTCCCCTATTATTAATATATTGTTATCTGATCTTTTATGGTGTTATGAAAGGGTGTTTCCCAGCATTAATTATTTATGGGTTTTGGTCAACGTTTTAGCTCCTTTGTTTGTTTCTCTATGTACCAGCTGCTCATAAGTAATTGACCTCTCGCTAAGCCCCGCCCCTTTGTGGTGGTCATATTTTTGGAAAAATGAAAGAGTGATTCCAGAGAGAAGCAGACAGAGGGGTCTACAGTCTGTGTTTGAAGGATATATCCAGGATGTCAAACTGACTCAGCAGCAACAACAGGTTAAAAAAGGGCGGGACTTAGTGAAGGGTCAGTTGCCCCCAGGAGGATTAATAAAGTTGTTTGGTGNAGTATCATTAATACACGACGTGTCCCAGGCACAACATTTAGCTCCAAATCCACAAAACCAGCCTGAAAATGAAGGAAATTGACTGCATCAGAGTCAGAGGAGCACAGCTGATTGGCCAGTCTGCATCCAGGGATGGGACTTAGTGAAGGGTCAGTTGCCCCCAGGAGGATTAATAAAGTTGTTTGATCCAGTTAATACAAACCTGTTATGAAAACACAATTTGATTTATTACCTGCACTTCCAGTGAAGAAGACGTTCTTCCCAGTCAGCACAGCACTCAGAACAGCCGCCTGCTCTTTATTCAGCCTCCGTGATGGCAGAGACAGGATGGGCTTTTTGCTTGGGTTGGCCTTCACCTGAAAAAAATCAATACACAGCCACTTAACAGACCGGATACAAAGATGGTGGACGACTCAGCAGTGTGCTACAGATAAAAACACTTTTAAAATGTTTTTTTGAGTGTACTCAACTCACTGGGCTGAAGTTGGTTTCACTCCTCGACCTTTTGACCTGCTGTCCTGTCCCTGCCACAGTCTTATTGGTGCGGTCTGCCAGGCCTTTAGGCGCCTCTTTACTCCTCAGCTCATTGACTTTCTGGATGTCCTTTTGCTGCAGGGGGCTGATGGCCTCGAAGCTGCGGGGCAGGCCGGCTTTGAGCTTCTCTCTGCCGCTCAGAGGCTTGCAGCTCAGCCGGGCCTGGTGTTTGATGCTAAGGGTTTTGAGGAAGAGGTGCAGCCGGTCAGAGGGGCAGTTGGAGATGAGCAGCTGGATGTTCTCAGGGAGCAGTTTGATGGTGCACTTCCCGTCTCTGGCGAACTTGGTGAAAAGTTTGAAGTCTTTAAGGGGGTAGTTTTGAGGGACTTTCCCGTCGCTGACCCGGAGGATGATCTCCTGGAACTCATTCCGGCCCAGGATCACAGAGGCTTTACGGATGACCTGCCTCCGGGTGGCCTGACCGGAGAGGTTCAGCTGCTCCACCGTCACACAGCACTGCAGCTCGGCACCGTCATCCCCGGATAACATGGCTGCGACTTCCTGCCAAATACGGGCGTTCACATTTATTAATGAACAGCTGTTTGCTTAAAAACTCCCTGAACTACAACAATATAACATCACCGCAGCTGTGCTTCATCCAATCGACAAACACCGTGATCTCGTGCACAATTTAACTTCACCGCGTGATCCAAACAAACTTTAAATGTGTGTTAGCTACGTAAAAACTTTTATTTCACCTCTTACCTTTGTTTTTAAACAGATTACGTCCTAATCTTTGTCTTTCTTCCCCTCCCCGAGCAGCTGGTCCCCTCTGTGTGAAGGCGAGCACCGATTTTCAAATTCTCGGGCGTGAATTCAGCCAATAGCTGAGCGAAGCTGCGGACCAATCAGAAGGAGGGGATTTAACATCGCAGCCAATGAGAGCGCGAGAATAGACGCCCCGTTGCTGCACTGACCAATCGCTGCTATTATGACTGGTGACATCATATTTGTGTGAAAAACACATGGCTATCCGGAAGTAGTCCCCTCCAGCGTTAAACTCCAGCCTTAAAAACATACTTTATTTTATTTTTTACGTGTTTTTTTTTAAACAACACGTCATGTACTTGGAGAAAAGGCGTAATTAAGGGTTCGTCTCTTGAAATTAATGTGCTGCTAAACGTCCTTGAGTTTTTAATATGTCTTTAGTATAAGAAATAAAGCTCTAAATAAATAACCGGAAGTAGTGAACTTTTTGTTTCAAACTTTAGACATACGGTGTCAAAGAAATCATCAAATTCATACACATGCAAATGAATCACTGAGAAAACGAAACCAGTGCCAAGCAGAAAAAGACAATGAAAGCAAAACAAATACAAGGTAAAATACAGAGATAAAGACCTGAGTGATTAATGGTTCACATGAAAACTGTAAAACTACTGAATACGTTCATTGTTTTGAAAGCATTTGTGACAGAAATCATTGATGTGTTGTTTCATCTCCCTCATAAATACAAACAACAGGTGTAAATACAGACAGTGCACCTTGAAAATATGCCTGTTTTCAGAGAACTCCCATTAAATTAAAAACAGAGCCATTTTCGAAATATGCCCTTGAAAAAGGCAAACCCATCTCTGTCATATTTATTTTTTCTTCTTTTTGTAAAATCATTTTCTGCCTCAGATTGGGCAACATCAAAATCAACCAACACAACGTCAGAAATAAGAATAAAACTATCACAGGGCTGACACATAGAGACAGACAACCATTCACACTCACATCACACCTATGGACAATTTAGAGTCACCAATTAACCTGCATGTCTTTGGACTGTGGGAGGAAGAAAACCCACACAGAAGGGCTCCCCCACCCCGGGTTTTAAGCAGGAACCATCTTGCTGTGAGGCGACAATGCTAACCACTGCACCACCGTGCCGTCATCTACATTTATATATTAAAAAAAAAAAAACCTTCCCTGATAAAAACACAATATTGAGAACAAAGTCCAGGTTCTTGTCATCAGCACAAACACCAAATTTGACTGTCCTCACTGTCAACTCACATGTTCCAAACTCAATTTCCTGTTTACAAAACACACAATTATTCACCTCAAAATGAAATCTCATTTTTAGTAAGAATGTGTTTGTTGAGGTAATCTTATGTAAATTGTTAGAGGTCAACTCTTTCCCCTCAGGAGAAATAGAAGAAAACAGGATCTTCTTAACAGCTCTTCAGTAACAGTGCTATAGGTGAAATAATGTGGCTTTTATTCTCTTAAGTCCAAGGTCTGCAGCTGTATTCTGCTGTGATCATGAAAATTAATTATGGAGATTATGATGCAAAATGGGCTGCAAACAAACAATCAAATATCAACGAGCGGGTTCTCCTTCATTGCTTTGCTTCATCACGACGTCATTATCTTTCATTGATACACCCACCTACACACACACACACACACACACACACACATCCCGCATAGCAACAAACCATTCATCATTTTCACATATCTGCACTTTCTGTGCAACTGTGTGAAGCTTCCTAGAAACTGATGAGACGGGAAAATGAACGTCACCAGTCGAGCAGCTGTCATTAGACAAGGCTGACTGCACCCAATAAATTTTCAGGTGAGTAACACCCTGATCTTTCAGCTGGGGGGGCAATAACTGTCACAGATCAGTGTGTGAGACTAAAGAATCTCACACACACTCTAATCATCAGTCTCAAGGTGATGGGGAAGAAAAATTAATGAGGGCTGATTAATAAGGAAAAACACGATCACTACCTTCCTCAGTCTTTTTAAAATATCATCACTGCCTTGATATTTGTAAAGGTTTTGGTGGGTGACGTGAAACTTCTTGCAAGGAAATTATGTGTTAAAGTGAAAAACACAAGTCAGGCTTAATACCCCAGAGTTCTGGCTTGCTGAGTCATTCGCTAATTAGACTCCACATCTTCAGCTTGTGAGCCTGTCCCCTAAAGCAGCCATAAATGCAGCCCTTTTACTTTAATTTTAACATTAAAAAAGGTTCAATTGTTTTTGTGATTTTAAATGCAAGAGATGTTCTATTCACAGATGGGATTATGTCCACTGGTGATCTTTCTGCCTGTAGGAGGCCATTTTAAAGGTCCAGTGTGTAAGGATTAGGGGGAGAAATTAAATATCATATTAGTGTGCATCTTTAGCTCATAATCACCTGAAAATAAGAATTGTTGGGTTGTTATTGCCTCAGAATGAGTCATTTATATCTACACCTGGTCCATGTTGCACTACCATGTTTCTACAGTAGCCCAGAATGGACAAACCAAACACTGGCTCTAGACAGGGCCATTCACAGTTTTTGTGTCAGCCAATGTAGTTAGCAGCCTTTCTGCCAAATAGTGCTGGCTAAACACAGATTTGAACAGGGAACTGCTTTATTCAGTATTTTTACAGGTGTAAAATAACGGGTGCACTTGTTTTGGAGAAAAAGAGACCTCTGTGGATAATTCGGCTCCCAGTGAAAACCTCTTGAATGTCCGGATCTTAAGTTATCAGAGAAAATACGTGAGCACACATTAGCAGGTGCTGGGCTAGCGGCCTGTCTGCAACAAGTCAAACAGTATCAAAGAAACACTGATTTGTAACTGAAACTGTTTTATTCAGTGTTTAACCAGTTTAAATCACCTGGGGTCTCATTTATAAACATTGCGTACTCACAAAATGAGGCCTGAAAAGAGGTGTACGTCACTTCCCATGCAAAAGTTCTGATCTATAGAAACAGACTTGATGGGAGAAACTTTGACCCATGCTTACGAACATTTTGGAAACGGGGAATTGGCGACACAGATGACGAGGTGGAAGCCTGATAGTAGAAATAGTTAAACGTTTTTTTGGCGCATTTAATTTTTGGCTTTTGTCTGTACATACATTTTTAGTATGGATCCTATGCACTGTTTCATAAATGAGACCCCTGGTCTGTTTGTTTTGGGAAGTAACAGACCTCTGTGGATAGTACAGCTCCTGATAAAAACCTCCTGAACAGTGAACACTGAAGGAATCCTAACCAGGAGTTCATGCTTGGCACATGGGAGAAGTTTCAGCTGGTTCCAATCTGCAGTCCTCACTGGTAGATGCCACTAAATCCTACACACTGCTCCTTTAAAGGTCCCATGTGCAAGGTTTAGGGGGATTTAGTGGCATCTAGCTGTGAGGATTGCAGATTGCAGCCACTTTTCTCTGTTAGAATTCCTTCAGTGTTCATTATTCAGGAGGTTTTTAACAGGAGCTGAATTATCTGCAGAGGTAAACAAACGGATGGTTTGGCATGTCAGAGGTGAGCCGCTAGCTCAGCACCTGCTAATGTATGCTCACCTTTTCTTTTCTCACAATTTACAATCCGGATGTTCAGGAGGTTTTTACTGGAGCTGCATTATCCACAGTGGTCTCTCCAAAAACAAACACGCCGGGTGATTTAAACCAGTAGGAGCACTGAGTAAACCAGTTTCATGTTACAAAATTGATGTTTTTATGACGCAGAGGGGCTGCTAACTACAGTGATAGACGGTAAAAAGTGTAAATGGCTCTATTTACGCTGAAGAAAACATACTGACTGTATCTTATTACATTTCTGCCGACATATCCCCCTTAATCTTACACACTGCTCCTTTAACGCACTAAAAACTTTCCATCTTGGGGATTACTCATGCGGATAGAACACTACTGTTATGAAAAGCAACACATCCTGCGTCAGGCCATTCTCGCACAACAGTTCAATTTGAGTTGAAGTCCGAGGTGGTTCGCTCCCCTGCGGGCTGCCAGTTTCAATATGTGGGCTTTAAGTTGACTGTGCTTGTGTGATCTGAGCAGAGGGTACATTTATAGTAAACATTAGCTTTTGATCTTAGCGCAGATACTCCAGCCTGTGCGGTGACTATGAGCACAACACATCACATGGCTCTGTGAAAACCACAACAACTTTTAGTGCTCTGTATTCCAGACAGACAGAAAGTGAACAGCAGAGACACTGATTTCCCAGCATAATGTGAGAATGGAAAGCTCCATCTAATGTGTGTTACCGGAAGGGATATTAAAAGGAATACATAAAGCACAACCTGTTCTGATGCATTTGGAGCTCACAGAGTGTCTCAGCATTTGAATACATTTTCATTAAGGCTGAGTGAGATCTGTTTTATGGTGCAGGAAGACATCTGCAACTTCCACCTGACCTTTAACACACATCATGGCCAAACGGTGAATACTGATGACCTGAGGGCAATATGTTGACATCATATTATTAAACAACAATGACTCACAAGATGAATGCACTTTTTTGTGTTGAGTATCGTAGGTGTTGACTTAATTCCAAGGCTGAACCGGTTTCCTACAGTGTATTGAGTTAGTCTGCCGGCCCATCTGGCACAAGCTAATGAAGCTTTCATTCTGGCCTTGAATGCAGAGCAAAGGTGCTGAAATGATGTCATATAAGAGCAGCATTTGCATAATTTTTTTATTCATTTTATTTTCCTTCTTTGCCTACGTCTCTTCTTCTCTCTCGCAGTACCTTTGCCATGACGTGTCTTTGTGCGGTAGAGCTTACAGTCCTTACTTGTACCCTGTCAAAGTAAAGGGCACATCCACCCAACCGTTCACCTCTACATCCACCCACACACGTGCCCCCTGACTAATGTCCGCATAGCTACCTCCCATTCCAGCAGATAATTATGTGTCGCTCTTTAATGTGCACTCTAAGGCAGAAAGAGCAGCTGCAGACCAAGTAATGTGGTCTGTGTATGGTTCAGTTTGAATTATTTATGCAGAGGGAGAGGATCTAGAAGTTGTAAACCAACTCTTGTATTTCAGCAAACTCTTCATGTTCCAGAGTTTGTTAATTAAATCAAATGAGTTAAGTCTATGACTCACTCGATGTAGGGTGATCCTTTCTTTTCTCTGGTTTGAGTTTCCCTCACTCATGCTCTTTAAATGCCAGATATTCTTTATATAAGAAGCAGCTATAATCTGTTTGTTTTGAATAAGAAGTGAAGATGCAGGTGGCTCAATAAGGACATCACATACGTATGAAAGAACACACGTTCCACACCTCAGGCAGAGACAACAGCCGCAAGTTATTTTCTCAGCTTCAATCAACTTGCTCTTTTGCAGTAGTGGGAAATAACTCTACAATTACTGAAGTGTATAACTTTCAGGTGCCTGAACTTTGCTTGAGTATTTCAATTTTATGCTACTTTGCACTTTTGCTTTGCTACATTTCAGAGGGAAATATTGTACTTTACACTCCGATGCATTCATTTAACAGCTACAATTATCAATTACTTTACAATCAGAACATTACTGTAGTGGCAAACAACTATTTGCTGTGCAAAAATATAGTGGAATAATGGCGCTCTGAGCAGAGATGAAAGGGGAACACCGCCTAAATTTAATATTCTAATGTGTTATTTCCATGGTCGAGGAAAATTTGAGCAATATTTGGAGCCTGATTTGAGGACCCACACAATGTTTGCGAGCTCTGGCAATAACCTGGCTAACTCCCCCCAAAAGAAAACAGCAAAAGAAAACACTACATAAAACATTAGAAGATGTTTTCACATGTAGGTTGCTAGCTGGGAAGTTGTTGTTTCACGCACAGCACTAAAACACAGTGTTGAGGTTGGTCTGAAAACAGCAACATACAGGAAGTGTCTCACTGTCTGAGATAGACGGCCAGTGAAATGCTTATACCCACAGTCTACTTTCTGTGAGCTGGACTACTACTACAGTAACGGTTGCCACTTATATCAAGATGCTGGCATTGTGGAAGCATAGCAATCAGTGGTGTAGTGGTAGTTGAAGAGGTGGGTGTACCACTACATAGATGGACAGATTACCAATGAGTATAGTGTGCGTGACCTGACATCATCAGCTGCAGTTATGTGAGGAGAAGCAATTGTTCTTGGAGCTGGTTGTCTGACAAACAGGAAAACAGTAGCTTAAGTGACGGGAAACACCTTTTAATGTGCACTGGGATGCTGTAGGTGTGCTAACTGATACTGCTTGTTTGTCAGACACTATAAATTGTCATGATGTACTAATTCTTTTGCTTTCTCATGAGTAAACACTTAAATGTTCAGTCCTGGGGCGTCGGTGGCTTAGTGGATAGAGCAAGAATGGATTATATTTATAATGGATTATAATACTAATTCATATTTTCTCCTACATGCTATATCTTGAAGCATATTAGCGCCTGAAGGAGATCCTTTAAAAGAACAGTGGCTCATTATTTCAGAAAAGGAACAATACGACTTATGACTCACTCTGTTTTTATCTGAGTCTGCAAATGCACCCTGTGACACTGCGGCCAGTACAGTAATAAGCCAATCCTTTCCTTACATCCTGGACCATCTCAGGCAATTAGATCCTCTGAGGGAAGGGATGTATCTGTAAAGGGATGGAAGGTCCATAAATTAGGATGGATAGAGATACTGTGGATGAGAGGTCGCCAGAGACAGACGTCACTTCATCACAGCTACAAAAAAAATTACAAGACAAGAAGACTCAGAGTGATGTATCAATAGAGGATGCAGTCTGAGACCAAAATCAATCAAGTGAATTTAAAGAACTAAAACAAACGATCCCTCACATTTGATATTCCCATTTGTTCCTGAAGAAAAAGCTGTAATGGTGACCGAACTCACACAAGACTCCATGACTCAGAAAACACATGGGAATGATCAATATCGCTGGCAAGCACTGTGACATCGAAAAGCACATAGTTACAGACAATACATATAAATTACAGCTCAGTTCATTTCCTGAAAAAGACAGAGGTAAGCTGCTCAATCCCCTGTGCCCATTAAAGCCACTCAGCCAGACAGGTATTAGTATTTCCTGCAGGTGCAAAGCATTGTGGGAGAATTACCAGCAACTTGGACAGTAAAGCTTTGACATATTACTACTGAGGATAGCTTGACAACAAGACTAGGGTTAATCTAGCAGCTTCATCATTGCAGAGACAATTTACTCAGCTGATTAAAGGAATGGTTTGGCATCAGGGAATTACACTTACTGCAGAGAGTTAAATGAGAAGACAGTGAACATGACTCTCGAGTTCATCTGAATCTAAAGGATGCATTCATTCATGTTCCTCTGGGGAACATTCTCACTCCGACCTTGTCACATATCCACATTTGGTCATGGACTTTCCACATCCAGGTTCAATGCGAAAGGTACCCTGGGTGTGTTGGCGTTCTGGGACGCTGTGTCAAGTTCTGCCTCTTACATGCATTGTCTTCTTTCAAAATATGCTCACGTTTTCACAGAAAATATACCATTTGCATGAAGTCCCTCTCAAAATAAATGCATTATGTCAAACAACATCACAAACTGAAGGTTTTTTTCCTTCAAGAACACATGCACATGGTTACGTTTTGCCAACACACACATAGTTGGATTTAGAAAAAAAGAACAGGGTTTGGCTTTACAGTCTTCCGGGAAGCAAACACCGGCCTCCCGGGTGAAAGTTGTTAGTTGTTGGACCCAAACTCAATAGGAAAGTCTCTTTCAAGAAATGATGATGCAGTTACTCAAGATAATCCACAGACCTTGTTGTGAGTAGTTTCATGGAGGAACTGTTTTATTTCTACTGAGCTACACTTACCGAGTGTATCACCCTGCAGGAGGAAGCATGCATGGACGAGAGGCTCGTGACAGCCCAAGATGTAAACACTAATGGCGTCCTCCTCAGCTGTGTTGTAACATTAGCTAGCTCAGAGGTGCTAGGTGAGCTAGCAGTGGATGCACAATTCTGCATGGTGATACAGTTGATGATTGTAGTTGGGTAGAAAGAAAATAGTTCCTACATGAAACTCCTCACAATAACACATGTGGATTACCTTGAGTAACTGGGTCATGATTTCTGGAAAGAGACATTGATGTATTTTGGCGCTTTGAGCACCACAAGTCGAACGCCATCTAGTTCCATTATACCAGAGAGAAGGCAGATACCTCTATGGCCAAGAGCTACATCACTCGGCAACTCACACTAAAACAATCCAGATCTATAAATAGCACTACAGGTAAAAAAACAAAATGTATTTTCAATTTTGAGGTGAACTGTCCCTTCAAGCCTTAAGCAATATCTCTGATCTGTCAGACTTAATATTCACCTCCAGCCCTGCGGACTCTATAAATACTCTCTGAGCAGCAGAGACTCTCCGACTGAACCTACATCCATCCTTTTTTACTCATGAGCAGTTTGAAGATGATTCATGGGCTTTGAGGTTCACATAGCTTAAAAAGATGATCTCTGTCATTTGGGGCTGCCGCTTCTGTGGTGACAGTCACTGCAGCTGGTCACTTCCCCCTAATTTGTTATTCATCTCAGGTCTCACAGTGAGTCTACAGACCTGTCGTATCAATGACAGATCACTCTGCACCGACTGTCAGTGAGAAAAATTCCTCCTGAGAGTCATATCTTCACACATTTCTTCCCTCCTGTACTGTCACACTGACACCAGGCTTCCCCCTGCACAGAGCCTGCTGGGTGTACCAGGCCTTCAGGTGGTGTCATGGAAAACTTAACCCTTCTTATTAATGCTGACATGTCAGTGAAGAAGCTGAAAGCAGTTCAAAAGTTTGAGGAAAGAATAAAAATATATCAGCAAAGAAGAGCAAAGAGCGAGGGCTCCAGAAGTATTCAGCAAACTCTAAAAGTTATAATATATATACCATTCAGAACAGACTGTGATTTTAAAACTTCTATTTTACATTGTACTGTAGGTGAAGAGACTTTCCTGTTGTGATGTTAAAACCAGTTTTGGATTCAGTTTAACTCTAATGACAAACTAACGTGTTCCTTAATTTGCAGAATTGGGACCAAGTCATTGCTTTGCATGTCACAAGTCTTTGCATTCAAGTCCCAAGTCCTATATTTTTGCCCTTTTAATTGTGTAGCCACTACCACAAGACTTTTTAATACTTACTTCCTTGTTTTCTATATGTTTGGAGTGCCTGGATAGCCTGCATGTGTATCAAGTCATAATGTGCTTTTCAACAAATGTTTTGCCATTTTGACAAAAAATTTACAAAAAGTCACGATGCTTTTGAAAAATTTGTATTTATTTGTTAAAATAAGTTTGTTGGAAGTTGTCTGCAAGTTTTGCTTACTGCAATCCGTCTTTTGTTGACCACGGCGTAGTTTTTGTATGCAAACAAAATTATCTGTGGTATAATTTTTTCCAGCTGGCACCCAGTAATGTAAAATTAATTAAAATCTCTCCTGCAATTTGACTGCTGTCAGATTGGTTCAAACAAAGTGAATCATTTGGGGAATTAAGTGTTGACCTGCTTGGAATTAATAGCGTTATCATTAGTTGATTCAGGAAATAAAGAAAATTAACTGATTTTTAAAATAATATATATTTAATCTTTGGGCTTGGGGATGGAGTCACAAGTCATTGGTAATAAGAAACAATAGTTGCTAGACTTTTTCTGTCAAGTCGAGTCTAAAATCATTGTTTTTGTGACACGAGTCTGACAACACAAATCTTAAAAACAAAAATCTTTAATGAAGGTCCCCTTGGTTTCTCTACTAGCTGTAACTACTGTTCCCAGGCCAGTGGAGCTGGGTCCTCTCTGTGGCTGCTCAGGTTTGAGTCCAGCCAACCCGGTCTCACTACAAAATCGTCAAAATCCGGTGCTTGGGCACTGACTTGCGGCGTCAGACACTGACAGAAAAAGCCATCCTTTACCTCAGCATGATACACAGGCGGTCACTTTTATAGTTTAATGGCGTTCGGCAGCATCAGGGGCAAAAAGTGAAGTCTGCGAAAGTCAGAGTAGGGCATGTGGGAGGGGTGGTGGATGGGTCCAACAAACACAGAGTTTCACCCGGGAGAGCGGTGTTTGTGTTCCATAAGATCCCACATGAGTGGGTTGTTGAAGGGAAAAAAACCATCAATTCCTGTTGTTGTTGTACCGACGTAGTGCATTTATTTCCAAAGAGACTGTATGTAAACATTAAAGTGTATTTTGAAAGAAGACAATGCATGTAACAGGCAGAACTTGACACGTGTCCCAGAACGTCAACAACCAACACCTCTGACATCGTATCTGGACAGTGAAGGTCCATGACCAAACGTCGATATGTGACAAGGCCGGAGTGAGAATGTGTTGGTCCGGCCCGCGCTGTTCACCTTGTGTCCTTCCCCTGCTTTCCCCTGCCACTCCTGTCATCTGTCTGTCTCTCTTTCACTATCAAATAAAGCTGAAATGCCATAAAAAAAAAATCCTCCTGCTTCCAAGATCAAAAATGAACATTCAGCGTCATGTTCCCGTGTTCCTCTGTGGTTTATTAAAATGTATTAAGCCTAAATATTATGAGTTCATTTTAAATCCCAGTTGGAAAAATGTCCTTATTTCCCTCTGTGAAATACATATTTTGAGCAATTTATGTCATGTATTTATTAAATCTAAAGACTGTGGCTGACTCAGTCTTATGTAATCTTCTGTCTTAATGAGGTGCTCTTTCTCTCAAAAAACAATTTGATGTTTTTAAAAACAGGTCTGAGCGAACCATCATGCCATCGCCATGGAAACGCCACATCCACTGCCGTAATAGCCTGCTCCATTCATTTGGCAATTTAGGCCTGCAGGGCTTAACCGAAAATCTGCAGTAAAATATGATCCAAAAGTACAGACGCCTGAGAAACCACTCAACAGAAACAGATTTCAAAACTGTGACCTCATCTCTACAGGTAAAATAAATACTCTACACATAACTGTAGCTCAGTGATATCATTTTGAAAACCAAGTTGCTAATTTTGCACCATGTTTATTTTCTCCAAACTGTTACTTCAGATCAGTTTATCTAACTTCTGAAGTGTTGTAGCAGAACATAGTGTTTTTTCTCTCTAAATGAATAAAGACAGATGGCAGTGACATCACATGTTGATCAGCCAGTAAGGCGTCAGGTACTGCCAGAGAGCTGACAGTCTGTCTGCAGTAATGAGACTGCGAACAGTTAGTTAAAAATGTGTGCTCACTGGCAGTAAAACTGTTGGAGATCAATTATGAGACATGTAAAACTATTTTCGAAAAAAAAAAAAAAAAAAAATAGTCAAGATATTGTGTTTGAGTGACTCTCAGGTGGGGGGTTGATAAACAGCTGCAGCCTCATCTGTTGTTTGTGTCTCAGATGTTTTTCACAGTTCAAATATTTCAATTAACAGAGTGAAACGGCTCCTCAGCAGCAAAGATAATAATGACACATGGGGGTGATGACAGATAAGCCACTCATTCTTTTTATCAATTAATTAGTTTGCCTGTGGCACCGTATCTCCGTCTCTCCGTCGCTACCCACTCTGTTTAACAGATGTCTCAGCTTTTAATGGACATCCCAATGCAGAAGTCTGTTTAGATAGTTTCATGACATAATTATGTATGTGCTCAATACTGTAGATGGGAGAAGAGTCCGTCTGTGATCTTGTCAGAGAAGTTGTTGATAATGTAGTTATGTAATATAATCTGACGAATTACTTATGTTGCTGCTGCGTCAGGGATTTCTTTAATGAGTTTAATGAGAAGACTGGTACAACTCTGTATGTTAAATATGTAGCTGGAGCCTGCAGCTTTATCATTATGTTGTTAATTCACAATAAATAATAAACTGATTCACACTGGGAATTAGGGGATCCATTTGAATAAAGATACACCTTAAGTGCATTAAAAAAAGCATCAAAATAGAGCTTGTGTATCAAAAAAACAAAATGCCAGGGGAGGATCTGAGCTAAGCCCCGAATGTCCTCAAAGCCTAGAAACACCCCTGCATACACCAGACCTGTGCAGGGCGGCTAAGTCTGGATTTGCATCGTGGCAGCCCTTTGCGTCGTATCTTGAGGCAGAAGGGGTCGGCAGTTAGGTTTAGGCAACAAAACTACTTGGCTATGGTCAGGAGAAGATCGCAGATGTCACAGAAGACAAAGACGAAGAACAAAAAGAAGAACAAGAACAAGAACAGGAAGAAGAATTGATTTTTCAACACAACCTTTATTAGCTATCACAAGAAAAAAAGACATCAACACAAACACCAGCAATCAACACATCTCAGTATTCACTAATAATAATAAGAAGAAGAACAAGACAAAGAAGAAGAAGAAGAAGAAGAAGAAGTAGTAGTATTGGTTCGTTGTTCGTTGGACCCACCCACCTCCCCTCCAGCCCATCCTGCTGCTTACTGTCATTTTGCAAAAGTGACCCTCGTGCAGAACAAGTTAAGGATCCCTGCCCTAAAGTATCAGTTTTTAAAAGGTTAATATTACCTTATGATAATGTGATATAAAGTTATAAAAGTACTTGTATAACGTCCTTCCTGCAGATATTTTGGGGGAGGATGACTCGAGATATGAAACATTTAACTCAGTCTATTTGTACATTAGATGTGAGTGTTAAACCCAGAGGGTGTAAACACAGACAATTAGCTCTTCCTCCCTCCCACCCACCCACCCACCCACCCCCNTGTTAAGTTCTTCTGACCTCCAGCTCTTCACTTTATTGTTTACTAAACATTGGATGTTGCACCTTTCAATGCCGACGTCCCACACACTGCCCACTGTCTCTGTAACTTAACCTTCTTTAAACTATGGCTGTGTGTGTGTGTGTGTGTCTGTGTGTGTGTTTTGTCTTCAGTTTATACAGATATTTAAGCAGCTCCCTCCATACTGTCGCCCCATAAATATCATAATACTGTTTCCATTACACACAGTTCAAGATGAAGTGACTGTTTCCATGTTTTATATTACACAGATATGAAATCTAACACTCATCCTTCATGAGGCAGGTTTTAGTTTTAGTTTCATTGAAGTTGTCAGAATTCGGTGGATAATGTGATTTCCTCCTCTCACCGGCTCACTTGTGTGAAACAGATACCTTAAGACACGATAATGGGACCAACATTAAAAGCTGGAGAAGTGCAGACTAGACTGTGGAGGTAGTAGTTAATGTTGTTTGGGGGCTCTGCTGGAGGAAAGACAAGGTGAGATGAAGGCTAATAATACTAATGATCGTCAGCAGGCAGCCCTCGCTGTGTGTGTACGAGGATTAAAGCTGAAGTCGACTAACTTTAGTTTGACAGAGGAACTCATCATACTGAAGACACAGTCACAGATTTAAAACTTTGGTATTGTGCGCTTTGTATTGTCAGTGTAACACTTTCTTCAAGGTAAAAGTACATTTCAGAAAAAGACAAAAAGCAAGAACTGTCTATGGAAGTTTTTTTTTTGCTTTTTTTTTGGTCATTGTTCACATCATTACCTGCCTGAAACTTCTGAATATGTGGCATAAAAACACTGTCTAATTAACCTGTTAGGTCCTTTCTTTTGTCAAGTTCCTTTGAGACATCTTCACTGCTTTATTGTAGAAACAGAAAACAAGACTTTTAACAAACAGTCACATCACGGTTTGGAAGTAATTACTGAAAATCAACAGGATACCTACCTTAAAGGGACAGTTCACCCCCAAATAGAAAACACATATTTTTCCTCTTACCTGTAGCGCTGTTTATCAGTCTAGACTGTTTTGGTGTGAGTTGCAGAGTGTTGGAGATATCAGTCGTAGAGATGTCTGCCTTCTCTCCAATGTAATGAAATTGGATGGATGCTTTACATAATAAAATGAGAAAATACACATAAAACACAGTATAAGATACAGTAAATAGGATTCAATCACACACTCACACACAAAAAAATGAATTAGGTTTGATACCAATAAAAGCTATAAAAGTGCAAGTCTAAAAAGATAGTGTGGCCAGACCGTTGCAAGGCCAAGCTTTGACTTAGATTTTAGAAGATACTATTACTTTTCCTTCAAACCAACCAGAAGCCCACAGATACTTTAAAATGATACAGATGACAGTGAAGTGATGGACAGAGACAAAGAATTCAGTTTTTCAATTAGGCTTGTATCATCTGAAGAGAATGAGATGTACAGTTGAGTATCATCAGCATAGGAATGGAAATCAATGTTATGGTCTGTAATGACATTTCCCAGCAGCAACATGTACATATTAAAAAAGGTGGGTCCAAGAATGGACCCCTGGGGGACACCACATGGTATACACTTACGAACTATTTTCTTTCTACCAAACGACACCTGCTCAACATTTCACTGCGCAGAGGGAAGCTTGCATCTACTCATGGATGAGAGGCTTGTGCTCGTGACATTAATGGCATCTTCCTCGGCTGAGCTGTAACATTAGCAAGCTCAGAGGTGCTAGGTGGGCTAACAGTAGATGTACGCTTCCTTCTGCATTGTGATACGGTTGGCTGATGTAGTTCGGTAGAATAGTTCCTACATGAAACTGCTCACAACAAGGTCTGTGGATTATCTTGAGTAACCAGGTCATGATTTCTGTAAAGAGACATTGCTGTTGAGTTTTTCCAAAGCCATAAAAAGTTCCATTATATTTTTTAGAAGACATCTCAGTGACTGATAATTCCAACGCTCGGCAACTCACACCAAAACAATTTAGACCGATAAATAGCACTACAGGTAGAAGGAGAATGCATATTTTTGATTTTGGTGAACTGTCCCTTTAACTTAAGCGCCAGTGGCCGTGCAGATTAATAAACTCAGGGGAAGCTTCTGAGTAACTTTGTCCACTTTAATTCAAATGTAGGACAACTGGCTAAAATGCAATACATCACTTCACCATCTTACATTATCCTGCTGCCCATTCATATAATGAAAACTGATGAGAAGTGAACTTATTCTTTGATTCTTCAAAGGCAAACCTTAAGGCAACACAGCCCAATTGATTCTCGTGGCATTTTATTTTGACTGGATATTAAAGAGTTTATTGCAAATAGTCAGATACAGAAGCCTGCAGCAGCAGAGCGGGTCAGATGTCACACAAAACACGGCAGAAACTGATTTAACTCAAGGTGTTGATCTTTGTCTGGAATAAAAACTGTAACCCCACCACTGATTCACATGATTACTCATTCTGTCTATTGAGGCAGCTGTGAACTTGTATCTACACACGCACACGCACACACACACACACACACACACACACACACACACACACCTTAGATGAGTAATTCTGCACAATTTCGTTGCACTCCCAACCCAGAAATTAAGACACTAATTAGACACACAACTGCACAGACTCATTAAACATCTGCTATTCAAAGGCACAGATCCGTCCGCAGAGTGTGTAGCATGTGTGTAGTTTTTTGTTTGTAGCTGTGTGGTTGTATGAGTCGATCGCGGCTCACATGATAAAAATATTTAATATCCTGCAGCCACCTGATACATGATGTGAAATCACAGTATGGAGGAGCATTAGCACTGATGGTTGCACTCTGTCTGAGCGGGCTGAACGAGTTATCGTCTCCACTGAGAGCAAGCGAGAACCGCGGGGTGGTGGGGGGCTTTCCTCTAAATGAGGAAGATAATGATGAAATTTCTCTTGCCGCAAATACAAGAGTACAACCACTCAGACGCAAAACCCATTTGAATTTATGTGGAAGTGGATTATATGGAAATCATCTTTTTATATCAATTTCTCTGAAAAATACCTCGCACTTTCTCTGAAATCCAAATCTGCCTTAAAGCAGGGGTAGGCAGTTTTCTTGAAAGCAGGGAAAAAACCAATACACCCTCCTCCCACAGCTCTCCCCTCTTTGTCCTAAGCCCCTCCCACCAGATGATCACAAGCATATGCACACGCTTCACACATTAACCCAGTGTTTACCACACACTGTTTGCCAAAAGAAACAAGAATCAGTGAGCTACCACACCCCGCGGTCTCTCCACCATGCTCCCCGCCACTGTAGACTGCTTTGCTGGGGGGAAGGCAAGCAGCAGCTCCAGGGATGGACCTTTATTCGGCATCTGTGGTGGTTCAAATTCAGCGGTCACAGCAGCCTAACCTGCGTTAGCTACATAAGCATGAATTTAAAGCTGCAGCTGTGAGCCTTTAGCCCTGTTTCCACTGCACAGTATGATATGGTTCAGTTCAGTTCAGTTCGGTACGCTTTTTTTCTGTTTCCACTGTGAGAAGTTGTGGATGGTACCAGTGGAACCGTTCTGTACCGTCCCCATTTTTGGTCCCCCCTCTGTTGGGGTACCTAGCACACAGATCTGGTACTAAAAGGTGGAGCTGTGAACACTGCAGTCTGATTGGTCAGTAGAGGACGGTCACTCTGCTCAGGGCTGAGTTGTGTCTGATTTTGAGGCTCATGTAACCACTGTTCATACTGTGGAGAGTTTTACATATATTAGTAAACTATAACTATAAAATGAAAGGATGTCTTGCTGCCTCTCACAGCAGCTGGAGTCTGAGAAAAAAAAACTTAATTCACTGGGCCGACTGCCGGCGACTTTTAAGGTGGAACATTAACTTGTAATGTTACTCAAAGCATGAGTTGACAAAACGAATCCATCAACACACCTTAAATTTCACTGTGACAACTTTGACCATTACGTTAGTTTTTATTGTCTCTCTTATATGACATACACTTTTAGTAATGAGTGAATCTTCAAGCATTTAAAAATATAAATTAATTTCGACCGGGTTATGTGAACTGCATATATTCCAGTTCTCACTCAGAGAAAAAAAAAAGCATCACGGAGCGTTGTTCCTGTGGGCTCCGGCAACACTAAACCCCTGAGCTTGCCTGAGAAGGACTAAATGCACAAACCTGTTATTTTTAAATATCCCATAGAATGAGATTCTCACTGCAGCCTGTTTTATTTTGTTCTGAAAATGTCGGCGTGCAGTCTCGTTCTGTGGACGATAAATGAGGTGCAGACTTCCCTCTGTGTCACTGGTAATGGGGAAATACAGCGAGTGCTGGACGGAGCAGTGAGTGACAACAACCCCGCCCACATTTCAGAGTACTGTTTGCGGTGGAAACACTAGGGTCTAGGTACCATATCTGAAGGGTTACTTTAGGTTCCAAAGGTACCATACTGAAAGTGTTTGGTGGAAACAGGGATTTTAGCTCCGGTTAGTGGAAGGCTAAACTATTTTCTCTCCATCTCTGAAGCACCTTGCTGATACTGATACATGTTTTATTTTGTTCATTGTCAGACTCTCTTTTAAACTTCTTGATAAGTCTGTCTTCTTTTTCTGGGTTGTTTTGCAGTGCAGGCAGTTGTTGATAATGCTGGAATTGCAAGTTTCCCTGCAGGATTCTCTGCCATTGAATCAGGTTTTCAGCATCTGAACTGACGTGCACGCCCATCTGCATTTGTACAACAGCCAACAGGAACACCTTCTCTCTGATGTGACCTGTAATCAGCCAAAGTCTCCCGTCATGAGCTTTACTTTCTAAAGCCTGAAATCAGAGCAGAAGAAAGTGCAGAAGTCTACTTTGCTCTCAGACCATTATGGGCATTGACGCCAATATAAAACTGCCTACCTGAGCTTTAAGTGCCGGTGCCTCTCCAAACACACACACACACAGTTTTTGAGATAGGGTTTAATTTGCTTTTGCCATTTCATATAAAGTGTAGTGCCAGAATAATCTCAGTGATATTATATCACATTTATTCACTCAGACACTTAAACAGCGGAGAGGCAGCCAATGATTACACTGTACTCTGAGCTCCAGGCTCCATAACAAAAAAACAAGATGGAGATGTGTGGGATGCACATATTTACATGCACTTGCACACACACAGGTGACCTCCACTGACATGTAGATGAACATGTGTGGGATGTTAGCCTTCAAACTACATGACAAAACAACTGTCAAGTACTAGTGTTGTGGTGCACTGGTGTGTGGGAGGAACAGATGTGTGTCGTCTCTGAGGTTTATCACACCCATCTAATGTACAGTAGAGCATGCACACCGATGATTGTCATATCAGCAAGCATCTTTTTTTATAATATACCCGCAGGACAAACAACTATATTAACAAGCTGACAACACTAAACATAATTTGAAAAAGCATTTTAACTTGCAATCAATAGATCAAATGAAATATTCAAAAAAAGAAAAGAAAAGGAAAAACAGTAAAAATGGAAATTTAGAGGCTTAATTGGAGGACAGGGATAAAAGAGAGATCCAGGGAGCAGAAGAAGAAATAAGACAGAGTAGTATAGAGTAAATGAGCCTGAGCTCCCCAGTGTAATGAGCTTGGCAGGCTGCAGCAGAAGCAGCAGTGTGATTGGACGCCTGTGCGGAGAGGCAGCAGCGGTGGAAGAAGAGAAATCAGATAAAGCTGGATGATGACATCGCAGCGGTACAATGCACCTGCCAGCACCGAGTGGAGTGACGGCAAAAAGACTGTAAAGCATCACCATCAAATTACAGCAGCGGTGCAGACGTCACCGACACAGAACCATTACCACATCTCATTCTTTCACTTTGCCCAGAAAGGAAACTCGCCGTCACTATGAGGCCCTTGGGAGCAGGAGTGTGTGAGTAAATGAGGGGAGAAAACAAACAGGGCCTACCTCATTTAATCTGTTTCCTTCTCTCTCCTGGTGCACTCTTTTTCTCTTTTGGGCTGCTGCAGAACTGAAGCACCTCCTGTTATTCCTGTACTCAATCTTGGTGGTGAATTGGAGGTGTATATTCACAGCAGAAATAAATTGGCTCCCTCATGGACCATTAATCCTCCAAAGCCTGCGTACAGTACGTCAGAGGAACATCAACATATTTTTTCAAAGTCACCCCAAGATTTATTCAAGCGTTTCTAAATCATGCCTTTCAGCAGGTGATTTGAAACTATGACTAACTGCAGGTCCGTCTTGCAAAACAACAAGTGTGGGCATCCTGTGTGGGTTTGTCTGATTCCTGTTAGAGAGAGAAAAGGTATGGTTACTCATGGTCTTCTCATCTGTACAGGCTGTGAGGATTACTGACATTTAAAATTACAAAAGAGCAAATGTGCTTCTTTTGATTCAATTATTAGAATTAAGTGACATTTGGGGCAATTTGCTTATCTGTTTTCTTGTGATAAGATGAGTAGATTGATACCACTCTCATCTGTTTGAAGCTACAGCCAGGAGACAGTTAGCTTAGCTTAGCATAACGATTGGAAACGGGGAAAACAGCTAGCATGGTGATGTCATACGAAAATAACACTAATACAGTAAAATGTGGAGCTGTGAACACTGCAGTCCGTTGATTGGTCAGTAGAGGACGGTCACTCTGCTCAGGGCTGAGTTGTGGCTGGTTTTGAGGCTCATGTAACCACTGTTCATACTGTGGAGAGTTTTATTAGTAAACTGTGACTATAAAATGAAAGAATGTTTTGCTGCCTCTCACAGCAGCTGGAGTCTGAGGAAAAAATAACTTAATTCACTGCGCCGACTGCCGGCGACTTTTAAGTTGGAACGTTAACTCGTCATATTACTAAGTATATGAGTTGACAACATGAATCCATCAACACACCTTGACAACTTTGACCATTACTTTAGTTTTTATATGACAGACCAGATTATGTGAACTGCATATATTCTAATCCTCACTCAGAGAAAAAAAAAGCGTTGTGGAGCGTCGTTCCTGTGGGCTCCATCAACACTAAACCCCTGAGCTTGCCTGAGAAGGACTACCCAACCCACTATTTTTAAATATCCCATGGAGAGAGGCTCTCACTGCAACCTGTTTTATTTTGTTCTGAAAATGTTGCCGTGCAGCCCTGTTCTGTGGACGATAAACAAGGTGCAGACTGATAAAGGAGGAAATACAGTGAGTGACAACAACCCCGCCCACATTTAAGAGTATTGTTTGTGGTGGAAACACTAGGGTCTAGGTACCATGTCTGAAGGGTTACTGTTGGTTCCAAAGGTACCATACTGAAAGTGTTTGGTGGAAACAGGGATTTATCGTCTTGATTTTAGTTTCAGCCTTATTTTATTTTATCTTTTACTTTGGTGACATTTTATGACATTTTAGTTTGTTTCATTCCCCTTGTAATTAAATGTGTTCAGTTTTATTGTAAAGCACTTTGCAACTTTGAAAGGTGCTAAATAAGATTATCATTATCTTTTTTTATCATTTCTTTGTATTTTTTAAACAGAAGCTGAAGGTGTTCGGAGAGCCACACAGAGCCTGTTGATTTATTTTTTCCATTTTTATCTGAAAAGGTCACGACTGAGATCATTTGCATTCTAGCAAACAACAAATCACATGATATCAGGTTAACTCGAAACAAAGGAATTGTTTTAATTGCATGTCAGCAGTTAACCCAGAATAATAACGCTCTTTAACATTTTGATTGCGCCATGTACTGATCGATGCCTGTCTTGCATAGTGATTCCCCCCAAAGACAAAGGATCGATTATAGTATGTGATATGCAGAGAGGATCTTCCAAAGCTCTTGAGTGTTATTGCACAGTGAGAAAGGAGAGGCCCACTCAGACCATTAACACCATTAAAGCAGCCCGTGTGGTTTCCACGTATGTCATCCTCCTCCCCTCACAGCCGGCTTAATTAATGTGTGTGTATCAACGTCTCAGCATCCTTCCAGACTGCACGAGCCCCCCAAGGACACTCGATTAGGGACTCTGAAAGAGATTAAAGTCCTGTAATTTGAATAGGGAATCCCCAAAGATCACATGTGCCAGGCCAGAAGAGGGATGACACATATATATATATATATATAACCACACACACAGACACACAGACACACAGACACACCAAGGAAAACCTTATTAAACCCACTCCATGTCTGCTCAGTGTGTGGGCGGTAAGTCCCTCAGGTTGTGTGTTTGTAGAGACGAAGAGTGTATTTTTTATGTGTGAGCATCACAGCCGCTGACGTCCGAAAGCTTTAGGTTGCTACGGCTTTAAACCCACAGACACACAGACACACACAGACACACACAGACACACACACACACACACACACACACACACATATACCCAGGAGGCATGAAGGGAGAGGAATCCACTTACACAGACAGAGACAAAGAGCCACAACATTCCCTATAGTCTGCCATTAGATGGACCTTTTTCTCATTGTATATGATGAATTCATTCATTTCAGGTTATTAGATTATCTGCTGCTACTGCTGCTGCTGTGTGTGTGTGTGTGTGTGTGTGTGTGTGTGTGTGTGTGTGTGTGTGTGTGTGTGTGTGTGTGTGTGTGTGTACTTGTCATCATTACATAGTGGGGACCAGGAAACGGATTTTAGCAACAGAGTGAGGACATCCTTGGAAAATAAGGACATTTTGACCAGTCCTCTCTTCTTCAAAGGTCTGTTTGAGGGTTATTGTGGTGGTGGATAGTTAAGGTTAGGATAAAGGCCCTGGCACAGCAAGCCGACGGTCAGCTATCAGTCAATGTTAGGCCATTGGTGAGCGTCTGCTGCCCTGTGTATCCCACACTGTTGCCCCTCCTCACCCCCGCTGGGTGTTTTTTGGGCCAATTCAACATGTTGAATTGGTGTTGGCGAGTGCAGAGCCTGTCAGTAAATGAAATCACTCTGATTGTCAGTTCAGCTCAGCGCTCGAGAAGAAAAATGGAAGTGAGGAAAGTAAACAAGAAGCTAAAGTCAAGAGGGTGTGAGACCAAAGCAAACTTGTTACATAAGGTCAGATTATTTTTCTCCAGCCATTGAGCTCTTAAGCAGAAACGTGTTATTGTCCACTTGCACACAGTAAATATACTCTGTTCTTTCAACATTGGATTGTCTTGTGAATGTGCTAACTGGCTAGCTAGCATCAAACATGCTCTTCTGGTTTCCCTTCTTGAAGGATTGAGGATTACAGACGACCACCATTTTATGGTGTGGAGGGTTATTTCCACTCATGTTGTGTTCACACCTAACGTGATGTAATTGTCGTGTTACTGGTGCAAGTTTGAATGCTAGAATATTTTGTGGTTACTCGATTCATATACACACGAATAACACACGTCATATGCACATGAAATCCCTGAATTGATAAATGAAATTCCGCGGGTAATGTCCTTGGCGTCATACGTCCCAGAGGATCTCAATGCTGATTGGCTATCCTGGCACGAATAGGTCACTATTCAAATTTTTCCACTCTCACGAATAAGTGTATAATGTAAAATCACTCATCATTCATGCCTGCGGTTTGTTTGTGGTGAGAACATGTTCTGACCTCGATCCAAGCCAACTGCAGTCACATGACACATTGTTTGGGTTAAACATGAGCATGTTACAGTCCTGGAGGATTATTAATGTGCACCTCCTCCTGTACTGCCTTAATATGTACATTCAGCACATCCAATGCATCAAAACATTGTTTTCTAGTTGGAGCCATGCCTCGTTTTCAAACTGTATGGTTTGACTAAAATGAACAATGACAGCAATATAGTCCACGATGAGCAGCAATAAAATCAACCTGCGTAGTTGTCCCTCCATTGTGACATTAGAAAGTGTCACATTTATCTTGCAAGAAGTGTCACATTTATCTTGCAAGTGTACTCTTCTTCAACGTTTGGTTTACTTCCTGGATTTTTCCTTCATGGAAATTCTGACCAATCAAGAGCAGCTTTCTCACACAAGGCATTTGATCTGGTCCGCTTGTATTATTGAGAACATGAACCAACTCTAGGCAATTATGCAGCTTTGTGACAAAATAAGTCCCTGATTCAGACCAAAGCAAGAGGACTCTAGGTCTGAAAGCACCCTTAGACACAAAACATGGGAAAATAGGGTCCAGGCTGGAGTTCCCCTTTAAAGTAGACAACCCTATATAAACTAGTTGAAATTAGCTTCACCTCCAGCAACTACAGAAATAAAATTCTGCAGCATTACTGAGTAAAATGATATGTCTGCTCTGAGTACTTGAACATTTGATCATTTAAAAACATTCTGCCAATAATACTTACAGTTACGTAAGATTTGTCTCAGAATACTTTCACCACCACTGTACAGCTGCAGAGACACACTAAACCAAAACCACCAGCTGAACTTGCCGACGTGTTTCAGCTCAGTGACTCACATCTTCTAAATATGAGAAAGGATCGAGCGATGCTGTCAAGACACCTGCGGCCAGATTCTCACAGCGCACGCAGCAAAACATGAGGTGTATCTTACATTTAATTTGCACCCTCAATCTGTGCGTAATTAGCACCTGGTTAGCGTTCAGCAGCAGGGATGAAGCCCTGCAGGGCAGTCTGAGGCTGAGACTCAGCTCAGGAGGGGAACTTAGTGAGATTTGTCAGAGATTACAAGTTATAAAAAGAAGATGACCTGTAGGGGCTCTATTGTGCAGTGAAGCCTCAGATGAGGATGGCTGAATTATTAATTATGATTACTCATGAAATTATAATATAGTCTACGTGCCACGAGGACATTTATAATGTATGATTTATTAAACGAACTGTAAAGGAAATGAGAAAGAGAAGGGGTGGCATCATATGACCCGCAGAATTATAGAGCTCATGAAAAATCTACAGGCAAGGGAAAAAGCGAAATGAAGTCATGAATTCAGATGAAATCAAGTCTCTCCTACCTATCACAGCCGTCCTTTATAACACCTGCAACAGCTGGAGAAGAGATTCATTGGTGAGAACTGACGCATTTTGTAGGGTTACCTCCTTATCTGTAGTCAAAGACTATTTGAGCTGTCAGCAGCTTTTTGTTCACTGGGATGTTTTATGAAGATGAAGCTACAGATGCCTCAAGAGACTCTTTGAAAGGAAATTTCAAAAGGAGCTTTAAAAATCAAACTCTCATTGTGCTCTACTTAACCGTCAAGATTAATATGTTTAAAATGGCCAGACATTGAATGAAAAAAAAAAAAAAAAATGTAAAAAAAAATAAAATAAAATGAAATAAAAATTAAAAAACTAAACTAAAATAAACTAAAATAAAATAAATAAAATAAAATAAAAGGCATCTCAGAGAGATCATTCCTGGTGGTGTTGCCTTCTCTCCAGGACACATGTGTCAGTATAGAGTGTGCCAGGGCTGACGTCAAAACCCGGAAGTTTAGCATTGCACTGGTTCCTGGAAGAGAAAGTGAATGTGATTTTTGCATTGCGTTTTGGATTATGTCAGAAAATAAGCTCTGTGGCTAACACAAGTTTATGATACTTACAGGTTTTGTTCAGTGAGATAATCTTCACATATGAACACCTTTCATACCGCATTTGAAGCTTAAATGCGATCGCCAGAAGTAAAAAGCTAACGTTAGGCTTTAACGGACTACGTGACTACTCCACGGTCGCATGACTCTTGACGCCACCGCCACTAAGCTTTCAACTGATTTCGGCCGCTTTATTTTAAAAACATTGTATAATGGGGAAATCGGACTGTTTACGCTAAATAAGAAGCTGTAATGACGGACTGCCAGCACTCTCGCCTGTTCAGGGGTGATGACGTTTAATGTCCCCAACAGGGTTTATAGTTGTATTGAGCAACTTGTTAGCAACCGCCTTTTTTACGATACGCAAAAGCTTCAAAATTCACAAGTAGGGTATTTACTGACGTGTTTTATGTCGTAGAACAAAACCTGAGACTCGCTTAAGCTTTTGTTAACCACAGACCTTATTTGAGGCATTTTACCAAAATCCCATTCAAAAAACGTATTGACTTTTAGACGAGAGAACCGAAGTGCTAAAAGCGCTAACGGAGTTCCGGGTTTACTGGCACACTCTATGCCTGGAGGTCAAATCACAACCAGTCCAAAGATAAAGATGAGGGGCTGTAGGAGGACTATACATTAATTTAATTAGTAACACTGACAGTTTGTCCCCACGAGTCCTCTTTTGCAAAAGATCCATGTGGAGCTTTATGGCCGATGTGATTGATGTGTAGTGGATGCCTTATCACTGCTATGTGTGGGCTCTTGTTTGTTTATCCTTTGTGCTTTATTCTGACAGGTTATACAAACAGGATGACAAATATATCAGAAATCAGATTAGAAATACATTTGGTGGTGCACTGGGAACATTTTGAAGGTGTGGAGTAAAACTGGCTCAGATGATACCAAGGGTGTAGGTTTTGTTTCAGCATTGTGGAGGACACATATGCAATGGGTGGAGGGCTGGGCGTCCTCTGCCAGACTTTTGGAGCATTAACAGTTAATTTCCTGCATTCTGGTTAATTTTTCTGCATCCCTTTATGGTGTAAATGCAGGGGTGGATTATGAGGTAATGGGCCCCTGGGCACAAACATGCAGAAGGCCCCCCCACCTCTCATACACAGGAGCAAGACACACAGATTTTGTGGTGGTTTTGTGTCTCCACGTAGACGTTATCCATCTTTTTGTGGTTTTGTGTCTCTCTGACGTTAGTTAGGCTAGTTACTAATTTTGTCTCTCCTTGTGTTTTTTTGTGTGTGTCTCTGTAATCATTTTTTGTCTCCTTGTGGTCATTTTTGTGTATTTGAGGTAATTTTTTGTCTCTGAGGTAATTTTGTTTCTTTTTTTGTTCGTTTTGTGTCTCTTATGGTTAATTTTGTGTCTCTTTGTAATTGTTTTGTGTCTCTTTGGGGTAATTTTGTGTCTCGTTGAGGTAATTTTTGGTCTTTTTTGGTCATTTGGTGTCTCTTGTTAGGAATTTTGTTTCTCCTTGTGGTTGTTTTGTGTCTTTTTGGGTCGTTTTGTGTCTCTAAGATAATTTTGTGTCTTTTTTTGGGTCATTTTGTGTCTCTTAAAGGTATTTTTGTGTCTCTTTGTAAACGTTTCGTGTCTCTGTAAGTTAATTTTGTGTCTCTCTGGTTTAATTTCGTGTCTCTTTGTAATAATTTTGTGTCTCTTTTGGTCGTTTTGTGTCTCGTTAGTTGTTAGTTGGTTGTTTTATGTCTCTTTGTAATTGCACTGAAGAAATGTGTATCTTTTAGGTAATTTTGTGTCTTATTTATTTGTTTATTTGCCGTTTTGTGTCTCTGTGGTTTTTTTTTTATTTTTTTTTTTTACCATTTTTGCAGTAATACTCTAGTCTTTGCAGGTCCTTTGCTTTTTCCTTTGCAGCCTTTTTTGCATTTCATCCTGGTCAGTCTGTGTTAAGTTGAATGACAGTTTACAGTTACAGGCGGGGGGGCCTCCCTGACACTTTGGGCCCCTGGGTCTGTGCCTGGTAGACCTGCTCAATAATCCATCCATCCATGTGTAAAAAGTGCTCTGCTCTTCTTGTTTTAATGGGGGGGGGGGCATATGCACATAAAAACTGAGGGGGACGTGTTTTCTGCGTCCCTGCTGAAATCCACGCCTATATGACACTTAAACACTTTCTCAATGAAGAAGACTGTCTGGTGCATTAAAGACATAATTTCATGGGTTTTCCAATTGTGGTCTGTGTTGTGCCATCTATTGCAATCAGTCACACAGTAATTAATAAAGGGTTAAATGTTGAGGCTGGGTAAGCAGCAGCCTGATGACTGTCTCTGTTTATGTGGTGATTGTGTTACAGTCACTGACCTTGGTGCTGAAACTCGGATCCATAACATGAATTGTCTCTTTATTTCTATTCCTGTATGGACATGAACAGACTACATTGATTTTTCTAACCTGTCCAGCCAACTGAATCATGGGTAGTTAAAGTGTATTCTCACGATCATGACGGCATATTGCATTACCTTAGTTGGACATGGGGACCCTCCATATTTAGCCTATCCAGAATATATCTTGTGGTTTATATTGTGAGCAAATTTACGCAGACAATATAGTTTAATTTTGACAAAGTATATTGTTGTGCCACATGATATCTGGTGTATTTGGCTCCTGTGTTTAGCGCATTAATGCTGCTGGCATTTTCCCTCTGTCGCTGATGAATGGCGAGAATAGAAAAGAATTGAATATTGATTCCTCGGCTGCAGAAACGTGATCCTGGGAAACCTGGGTCGCTGCGCTCACAGCCCGCACGTCACTCCACTGACATCAGCACATGGCTTAAATACCCGCAGCACTGAGCCTTGTAAACAGGACCAGGCACACCTTGGTGTGGGCGCATCGGGAAACAAACACTGCTGGAAACTGAACAGAGGAATCACTTGAGTGTTTATGCTCTATTAGAAACAGGGTATTTCAGGATGTAACTGTGCAGTTAGTGATAATTTATTTTAAGTTTTCTAAACATCGCAGAAAGTTCTTGCACTTTAACTCTTGCACATCACTGGTTTTAATAATGATCAACGACACTGTTGCGTTTGGAGAACTGGTCACTAATGTTTCTGAGCCGCTGCCGCCTCTCTCTCTCAGCCACAACCAAAGTGCGTTCCCTGCGCTCTGGCTCGAGTCCAAGTCTCTGGTCACTTCAGCCACCATGTTCGCAGTGGGAGTCTTGGGGAACTTGATCGCCATTGTCGTGCTGTGCATCTCCAAGAAGGAGCAGAAGGAAACCACTTTCTACACTCTGGTGTGCGGAATGGCCATCACGGATCTGTTGGGAACGTGCTTCACCAGCCCGGTGGTGATCGCCACATATGTGGCCAACCGGTGGCCAGGAGGAGTGCTGCTCTGCCACTTCTTCTCCTTCTCCATGCTCTTCTTCGGCTCAGCAGGGATGTCCATCCTGTGCGCCATGGCTGTGGAGCGATACTTGGCCATAAACCATGCGTATTTCTACTCCCAGCACATAGACCGGACAATGGCGCGCTTTGCGCTCCTGGTCACATATCTAGCGAACATCGTGCTGTGCATTATGCCCAGTTTTGGCTTCGGGAAGCACATCAGGCACTTCCCCGGTACTTGGTGCTTTCTGGACTGGAGGGCGATGGATCCACTCGGTGCCTGCTACTCCTTCCTGTACGGCGGCGTGATGCTGGTGCTGATCGCAGTGACGGTGTTGTGTAACCTGGCGGTGTGTAGGTCGCTGGTGGGGATGAACAAGAGGACAGGGATAGTCAGGACGGAGCTGTGTGAGCAGGGAGGATCACGGCGCCGGTTCCCCCGGCTGCCGTCGGTCACCTCAGCGGCAGAGATCCAAATGTTCTGGCTGATGATCTTCATGACCATCGTTTTCCTGGTCTGCTCCATCCCTTTAGTGGTAAGCACAACACGTGGTTTAAACACCTGTTAATTGCAATCTTTACGCACGGCGCGTGCCAAGTTCATCTAGTTAGTGCTCTCTTATTATAAAAACATTTTTCTGAAACATTCTGTGTCCGTGTTTCTCTCTGACAGGTGCGAATCTTTGTGAACCAGATTTACGACCCTGAGTATATCTCTGCCGGAGGGAAACCTGACTACCGCAGTGACCTGCTGGCGATCCGCTTCGCCTCATTCAACCCCATACTGGACCCCTGGGTGTACATTTTGTGCCGGAAGAACCTGCTGCTAAAGGGCTGCGAGCGGCTGAAGAGGACAGCTGCTCTTGTTAAGGACGGCCGTGGTGACAACACTGGCTGGGTAGGAGGTCAGCACTCCCCTCCGTCTTTAAACAGCAATGACACCAGCTACGCGTCATTACGCACAACCGGCTTCAGAAGTGATGTTGAAAACCAGGTGTCCATGAAGAATAAACCCTTTACAGACTTCGCAATGAGGCAAGCGTGGGAGTACGACACCGCGCGGGTCAACTTTCACCCGTTCAGCGTGGAGTCCACCGCGATCCTCGGCTGTGAGGAGGAAGAAGCAGCCGGATCCAAACAGGAGGTGGCGGCCAAGTCGTCTCCAGGACGCAGCGCGACGCCGCTGCTCTCTGCGCACGTTAGGAAAGTGGACATTGTCACGTGTACGTTTAGTACACCGAGCTCGTGCCAGTCAGCGAAATGTCTTTGATGAACATTTAACTGCCATTAGTAGTTTATATAAATGTGTCAAACTGCTACTTTTTAATTCAACTGTGAGACACTTGTGATGGTTTCAGCCACCAAAGAGCCAAATCACCTTAAATTAATGAAACACTTGAAACAGCACTTAGTAACTGTGACTGAACTCATCTCAACATCAGCACTGGGTCATGCATCTGCTGCATTAACATGTCTACATGTAATTTAGGTTTTACCTTAATGTTAAGGGATCCACCTGAGGGTCTGCGCTACAGTTAGGCTACAGGGCATTTTCAACTTCTTCTTCATATCAATATGTCTGAGGTCTAGAAAAACACAGTCCCAACATCCTACAGTTATATCTATAAGCATGTGTGTGCAGTAAACGGGTGTCACAGGGGGTCATTTTTGGGGGGTTGTTGTGGGTGCTGGTACAAAAACTGCTGAACTTGTTTTTATTCCAGTGTGTCCTTTGATTTTAATCAGACCAGTGGTCTTCAGTCTTAAGTGCTATATTGTAGCCAACTGGACTTGCTTGAGTTTCTTGAAGATGTTTCACCTCTAAACCAAGAGGCTTCTTCAGTTCAGAGCTGAAGCACCATCTTCACCGACAGGGCTCTTAAGTGTTTTTTAGGCCAAGGGCCCCTCAGCTGAAAGAGAGACGGAGCAGGGACCTCGCACTGCTTGGATAAAATTGAACTGCATATTAAACTGGGCCTAAAATAACATGTAGGGCAGGCTTAACTGTGTAGAGATACCCTTTAATTGTGAGTACAATACTAAGCTGTTAAAATCATAACTACTGACAGATGAATATATTTATACATCATGTTTTAATGTGCTGTGATTTAGTGTAGGTGAAATAGTAAGTCGATGGTTCCCCTCTGCAGTAACTCTGAGGACTCCCTAAAGGTCGTGGACCCTCTGTTGAAGACCCATTAATTTGACCAATAGCTACAGTTTTAGTTGAATCTGATTTGCTGTCTGATGTGATAAGACTTCAGCTGAAAGTGCACAGACGAATGTGAAAGTTTCCAACCGTGGAACAGAATACAGTCATACCCTGTGGGTACAAATCAAAGTTGTGACACTCTAAGAGTTTGATACACTGTATGAATCCAAATGTGCCATTAACATGTTTGTTCTTTATGTGTTGTTACATTTAATGTTTTTTTATCCACATGCTGCTAATTTACTGTGCCTGTGTTGCATGATGCAGGGGAACTGAGTGTCGACCTTCTGAACCTTGTACATCTTGTTTTGTATTGTACATTTGCATATAATGTTTTTATAACTGCCAATGTGAACGTTTTTAAAAAAGACTGAAGGAAAGAAAATAAAAAAATACTGTTGCTGTGAGCTGACTGATCTGTGGTGTTTGCTGCTGCTTTGAAGAACAAGAAATAATCTTTAAAGATTCTGTGCTGAGCAGACAGGTGGCAGGAGAGCGAAGCTGCTCTCAGTTCAATCTGGGGACAACAGGTTCATATTCTGCTGTTTATTTTACACCAGCAGGTGGCGCTGCAACATCAAAAGTCCTGTTTGAAGTGAACTGGGAAAGGAGGGTGGTGGTGTTGATGCTGCTCACAGTAGAAATCATTATAAAGGTCGCTTGGGGGAAAGTCATTTTCAAAGCAAAGTAACAGTGATACAAAATGTATATTAAAAAACTTTATTCCCTCGGAGGATAATGCCATACAAAAATAAAGAAAACTTTATAATAATAATAATAATAATAATAATAATAATAATAATATACTGGGAGTGTGTAACTGAATGGAAATCACTGCTTTAAGACGAGAAATGTTGAGGTTCTGTATCATAAAGGTTTGACTTGTTTGCTGTACACACATTCTGGACACTGAAACTGTTGTGTGAGGTGCTCTCCAGAAAAAATATTCACTGAGTTTACCACATCATCATTTTTTAATGTAGGTCAATTCGTTTCTGGTATCTGTTGATAGGATTTTTTTGTCTGTCTGGGTTAAAATGTAAGAGAGGATCAGAGCTTTTGTTTTTTAGAATCACTCAGTTAATTTGAGACGGGACATTCTGCTGAATCGGTGCCATATACTTAAACATTGTTTTGTTTCCTTTCTTCAGCGCTGTATCTAATAACACACACGTTTGGCTATTTAAAACATTTAAAAGTTAATCTCAGGCCTTTTTATTTATTGTCTCACCAGGTTTTTCAATGGAAGATGGCTCATATAACAGGAAAGTAACAGGACTGAGTTTTGAGCATAGCTTTAGCAAACACATGAAATGTAGCCACATGATAGCAATGCTAATAGCATGTAATGGTTTACCAAAACTATTCATTCCTTCATTGTCTGTAACCGTTCTTCCTGGTGGGGGTCACGGGGGGGCTGGAGCCTATCCCAGCTGACACTGGGCGAGAGGCGTGGTACACCCTGGACAGGTCACCAGACTATCACAGGGCTGACACATAGAGACAGACAACCATTCACACTCACATTCACACCTACGGACAATTTAGAGTCACCAATTAACCTGCATGTCTTTGGACTGTGGGTGGAAGCCGGAGTACCCAGAGAAAGCCCACGCTGACACGGGGAGAACATGCAAACTCCACACAGGAGGGTTCTAACCAGGAACCCTCTTGCTGTGGGGCGACAATGCTAACCACTGCACCACCGTGCCGCCCAAAAACTATCTATGGAAAACAAAACAAAAAAGAGTAAAACCTAAGAAATAAGTGAGGTAACAGGATTGAGATTGACGTTCTTAGTCATAAAAAATACAGGTTGCTCTTCCCATGTCCTTCAGGAGACTCAAATGATACTACTTCCTGTTGATCATGTGACTTTGTGATGTATCAAATTTTAAAGGGGGGGCGGGGTCAGGATAACAGGACTGAGTGAAAACCTGGGGACTCGACTAAAATCTGTATTTTAACTAACGCAATGGAAATTTCTGAGAAGAAAAATGTATTTTGTGTCTAAATTGTAAACAATAGAGTCACAATAATACAAACAAAGTTGTTAAATTTCACAGTGAAGTGTTCGAGAGCTGGGATGGGCTACAGTCCTGTTATTCCTAGGTGGTTTTATCAAGGTTTCCATGGTGATGAACACTCTTGACGAAGGTCCAGGAGCATTGAAACGTTAGTATAACTAATAAATTGCAAAGCTGAGCAAGAGCAACCGTCAAATTGCAATTAGGACACTTTACTTGATAATATAATGTGTTTGACAGATATTTCTCTTGAAGATTCATACATGTCATCACCTGGGGATTGAAAACGCACTGATTCAGCAGAATGGCCCAGAAATGTCTCCTGTATCCAATCATATTCTGCCCAGAATTAACTGTCCAAACCAAGTTTATGAGGTGTTTGATAAAGTTAAATAAGCACCTTTAAAAGAAAACAAAAAGGTACGTGAGAAGTAACTGTCGACATGAAATCTGAATCTCGGCAATAAATAGATATTTATCTACAATATAGAGTTAATAAAAACAGCTCTCATATGAAGCTATAATAAATAAATAATTTATCAGAAATAAATATATGTTACTTTTATACAGTAATACATGAAGATGCATGGCATCCATTTGGCTGAGTTCACCTGAACATAGAAACCATACGATGTAATGTCCCTGTTTTTATGTGGAAGAAAATGATTTAGCTTTTTGGGGCTTCACTGTGAGTGATAGTGAACATCATATCAGTCTTTGTCTTTTTTTAGTCAGAGTATAAACAGTGTCAGTCCTTTAATTGTGTCTTTTCTTTATGTCTCTTGAGCTTCAGCCTTCAGGTGTTGCCCGTATAATCTCACAACAGTTTGATGTGTATGAACTGGTCCGGAGACGATTCACTCTTTGAAGACGCAACAATAAATCCAGACTGTGATTCTCTGTTGACTTCCCCCTCAGTCACCCATCATAACCTTTGACCTCAGTCGTCCAGCTGCACCCACCCCTCTTCTCATTTCTCAGTTTGTACATCCTCGCCTCCTCTCCTCGCGTCTTAGTCCCTCCCACCTGAGACGTGAGCGGAGGAGGTGAGGAAGAGACATGAGGGGAGAGGAGTCGAGGTGACAGGCATTTAACAAAATACGATATCCGTGCTTCGGAGCCGCCATTTTAAAGTGATGTAATTAAATATGCTGCATCATCCGCCTTTTATGCATCACAGGTGACAAGAACACACCTCCTTGCTGACAGCTCCTCTGGCAAGCCTCCTCTGTCCTCGAGATGCATTTTAGGAATTGAGAGATCCTTCATGATGGCGGCTTAGATTGATCTCCTTGTCAAAGGCAGGAGGATGGAGGAGAGAGGAGACGAGGAGCTCTTCCTCCTCAACAAGTGGCCACCCTCACTTCCTTGCTCTCAGTGTGTGACAGCGCCCCCCTCTGGCTCCTCCCTGCCTTCCTCACCCTCTCTGTTCAGGCTGGGTGACCCCTCCTTGTCACCTTCTCCCTCGTTCGTGTCTTCAGCCCATACACATGCAGCTGGCGGCTGACAACGACTGAATGGTCCTCCACGTGGTCTGAGCGTCCATGAAGGAAACCGGCTCGTACCGGTCGGGCCGGCAGCAGGGGTGGCTGCTGACCTTGCGGGCGGTACGCCGGGGCAGCGAGCCGTTTTCCAGCAGCGCCTTCAGTGCCAGGTCGTAGTTCGTTCTGGAAGACTGGCAGGAGCCCACGCAAAACTTGAAGAGGACAATCTCGTCCGAGTCGAACCCCAGTCCCAGGTCCCGAACCTTCATCTCCCTCTTCTCCACACGGCAGTCCCTGCTGCTCTGCTTCGGCTGCCTGCTCTTACCTTTACCCTTCCTATCTGCTCTCCCCGTCTCTTCCTCTTCCTCCCTTTCTTTCTTTCTCTTCTTCTTTTTCTTTGGTGATCCTTTGGGTTGAGGTTCTGAAGGGTCAGAGGAGCGTGGGGAGCGTCCTGCCCAGCGACTACTGGGATGGTCGTCCACCTCATCTATTACAAAGGGGTCTGAAACAGAGAGAAAAGAGGAGTGTTAGAGAGTTACAATCAAAATTTACACTCATTCAGGAAATTTAGATCATTAATGAGCAAATTCTCCTTCAAAATCTATAATTTCACATCTAACTGTTAAATTAAAATGAATTATCACCCTGTAAATCTCTTGTAAACACATTTTAATGACTGAGACACAAAGCAGATCCCCAGGCTCACGCCCTCTTCCCACTCTAATACTCTGTGGTGAAGCAAATGTGCTGTAAATTACACTGTCATAAGAGCTTCAGTACCATATAGAGCATGCCAAGTAGAGTAAGGGTCGCTGTCGTCTTCCTGCTCCTCGTCCTCCACCACCTCTGGCAGCGTCACAGGAAGCTCTCGCTCCTCCTGGCCTGCCAGCAGGCCCACGGTGTGGCCTGAGTCTGATCCCACGCCAGCAGCACCGGCTTTAATTTGAGCTCCTTCCACTAGAGGCAGCAGAGAGAGGAGCACCCACAGCAGCACCTACAGGAGACAGAGGACACATGTTAGCTGGGAAAAAGAAATCTGAGGGATTTGTTTAACTGAGTTTCTTGCATGCTAAAAGTTTGAATAACAAATGAAGCTGAGGACTGCAACCAGGGCATGGAAAGTAACTAATTAAAAGTACTCTAACTACTGGAATGGAGTAGCTTTTTTCATGTACTGATTTGATCCATTGGAAATATTAATCTTATATGGACGCTCTGAGAGGCAAGTGAGGAAAAAATCTTGAAATCCATTTTCTGGGTCTGATCTAAATCATTTTCTCTCCTGTGTTTATGAAGCCAGGAAAATCTTTCGTAGTTCCTTCTTCTTTTTTCATCTGTGAAACAGGTGGAAAAAAGGTTTTGGTAGGTTAAAAAAAAACCTTTTGTCAGGATCTCTACTCTAAGTTCAGTCATTCATTTTCTGTTACCGCTTATCCTGTTAGGGGCCGTGGGGGGGCTGGAGCCTATCCCAGCTGACATTGGGCGAGAGGCAGGGTACACCCTGGACAGGTCTCCAGACTATCACAGGGCTGACACATAGAGACAGACAACCATTCACACTCACATTCACACCTACGGACAATTTAGAGTCACCAATTAACCTGCATGTCTTTGGACTGTGGGAGGAAGCTGGAGTACCTGGAGAAAACCCACGCTGACACAGGGAGAACATGCAAACTCTGCACACTAGGGCTCTCCCACCCTAGATTCGAACCAGGAACCCTCTTGAGGTGACAGTGCTAACCACTGTACCACCGTGCCACCGTTTTTTTTAAGCTTTTGGGTTATATTACACACACGCGTTGTATTACACTGATCCTGAAAAAAGCTTGTTTTCACAGATTAAAAAAAGCAACTTCCAAAGATTATCCTGACAAAACCTCTTTTCACCTGTTACGCAGTCATAAACACAGTAGAGAAAACAATTGATAACCGTAATTTGTTCCCTCTCTTGCCTCTCAGGGCTTCCGTAGCTTCATAAAGTACTTCTAGGAGGAAAGAATTAGAGTGGCGTACAGCTCTCCTGTCTAGATTATGTTTAGCAAACAAGAGCTTTAGAGATGTCGGTAGTTGTATTTTTATTAACCTGTGGACGGAGCCAGGCGCTCTGCTTCCCTCAGTTTTCAGTCTTTTTGCCAAGCTAAGCACCTGCTGACTGACATGACAGTGATATCTCTCTCATCAGCAAGAAAGCAAAAAAGGGAATATGCCAAAAACATCAAAATACTCCTCACAGTAGATTTCTGATGGCACATTGCTCTCAGCTGTTTCTAGAAATTTAAGAACTACAGAGTGATGTACAGTTCAGCTGTCGGCCTTGAGCTCTCTTCTTCTTCTTTTTTTTCTCTTTTTAAACAAAGACAAGATGGTCACCGCCAGAGGAAAAGGCTGTTTGGTCTTTTGCTTTCATGGCGACCATGTACTTCATAACAAAACTAAGTTGACAGAGTGCTTTGCAGATATGAAAACAGATAAAGAAAATGAGATAATACTCATAAAAGCATATAAAACACACAGCCCTTCAAAAGCCCTTCAAACGAGCTGCAGCGGGACTTTGTGTTAAGCCCCTTTCATCAAAAGTGATCTCACTTACTCTTCAGTAATACACAAGTCAAATAAGTCTGCTTTCTTTCCGCCCTGGCTCAAGCTCCGTCCACTGGTTTAGAATTCAGCACTGAAAGCTTCGGCGCTGACACGGCTTTATGGAAAGCTCCGTCCTGAGCCTTGTGGGGATGGATTTCATTAACAATTTATACCTACACATAAGTCATCCTCTGGTTTATAGTGGTCTGTACAGTGGAAATGAAAAATGATAAGGCTGGGCTATTTGCAGAGATGGTGATTTCATTATAAGGCAAGATCAGCAAATATGAAGAGTGAGGAAAAGACGGAGATGGAGGGAAGAAGGAGTGACAGACAATATGAGGAAGAAAGAGCAGAATAAAAATAAAAATAAAGGAAATGTTCAAGGTGCTCTTTTGGCAACAGCGCGTGTTTATGACAAACCTTGGCCTTTGCTGACATTACAGAGGTAATCTCCTGTCTATCCTTCCTCCGAACCCTCCATCTGGTCCCACCTGGAGATAGACAGAAAGAGAGGAATGTAAGAACAAGAACAAGGCTTCACTCTGTCAACTTTCCTCCTCCCCTTGAAAAGGTTAACATAAACTAAAGACACAACATGCGGGCAATATGATGTCTATACATTCACAATTGTCCAGATACTGTAGAAATAAAAACAGGCCAGTGGGCCCCTGAGCAAGCCGACATGTCACATAAATCACGTCCTCAATGCATGAAGACGGCGTGTTTGTTGCTGCTTCAGTACAAGACCTGTGTTTGCTGCCAGCTAGCGTGGCCAGTGTCGGCTTGTCGGTTCATACATTCATGCAAACAGCCCCCGTCCGGCAACAAAAGGCAGCATCTGCGATACACTTGTCAAAGGCATTCTTCAGGGTCATTCCTGTGGCAGAGGTACAAGCGGGGGGAACCAGGCATAGCGAGAGCACTTCGCGGAGGTCCCAGACAAAAAAACCACAGAGATGCAGGACAGGTGATAAGAAGTGTCACGGATGCAGATGTTTATATATAGTACGTGCAGTGTGGAGGATTATGCTGGCTGCGGAGCAACCACACGTCCCGTAGCATGAGGTCATCGAGTTGTTTTGTGGCCACCAAAATGTGAAGCTCAGCCGAGGTCAGAGTATCACGTACTCCAAAAACGGGAGTAGAAAATTACATGTTTGTCATTTTTCTTGTATCGGTTCTAAAGAGAGGAAAAGTCAAAGGTTCACCAAAGTCATTAGGATACATCATCTGGGCACTATGAACATCTGCACGAAATTACACGGCAATCCATCCAACGGCTGTTGACATGTGATGATATGTTTCAGTCTGGGCCAAAGTGGTGGACCGGGCAGCTGCACTGCCATTGGATTGTTTTTCGGTGAATCATCCAAAGTCAAGTCCAGTGATTGCCGACCTTTTTTGGCTGGTAACCCTTTACACAGGGATGCGTTACATTTGTACGTTTCATACTATCATATCATTTCTGAAGTGACATAGTTACTATTGCATGTACATGAGCTGACTTTGCTATCAAGGAGGTGGAGGAGATGGTGGCTGGCATGACAGGCATGACACCTAAGGTTGATGGCTGCCAAGCTGCAGACCACTGTTAAGCTCAGATCAGACCAAAGATTTATGACGAGACAAAACCATTTCAGAACGCTACAGTGTTTCCCACAGAATTGAGTGTATGTGTTGCAGTAGCTGATGATGGGGGGTCCATGAACGCAGCACAGGTGGAGCTCACCATGAGCAGTTTGTGACTACCCAGATAGCACACATACATCTGGCTGACGTCGGCCTGAGGACGACACATTGGCCCTGAATTTATAACGTCTGACAAACGTCGGCCGCATGGGCGGATATCTTTAAATTTAATACTCTTTTGTCCCAGCTCATCAAACGTCTCTGTTACATCGGCTTTGGGTCGGCCCAGTGCCGTAGAATGTCTGCCCACATATGGAAGTCGCCACTGAAGGCGGAATTCCTTTTGGGTTAAAGTGGAAGTGCCCGGAGCTGCCACCCGTGGTCCCGCGGCCCCCTGGCCTGACCTCCGGGGCCCTGGACGGGTGCTCAAGTGTGGGTGAGAAGAGCGGAGAGGAGCGCAGAGGTCTTTATGGGCAATTTATCAGTCGAGGTCTCCTCCTCTGCAAAGCAAACCGCCCCAGTGGCTACAGGAAATAGCGCAGTTTTGAAACCACTGTTTTTCCGAGATGAAGGACTGATTGTTGAGCTGCTGTTAACAGTTAACGGAGTTAACGCCGGATCCCGTTATTTAACCATTTTAACACTAAATTAAGGAGAGTGACGGACCCAAAGCCTTCAATCTGGCTAAAAGACAGCTGAAATGCTAAAAAACAAAAAAAACAAAACAGTGGTGAAGTTGGGATTTGTTTCTTGAAGTTATGTGCTCATCATCTTTTCTGTGTCTTGCAGGCTGCCAGGAGAAGCGGACTGGCCGTCAGATATTGTTTGTGGAAATTTGAAAATAAAGTTTCTCAAATTGACTTTTGTCTCTTCATTGTGCACACTTACACACGAAATAGGGTAACAGTCAGCTATTTTTGAATGTTAGCATTGATTTCTCACATTGGATGGTGAAATAGTTGTAGTTTGAAAGGTCCGACCTAAATGAATAAAGGTCGTAGTTAACGAAGCATATGAATATTAATGAAGGAGCGCCTACTGAGCGCAGCTTTTTATTGATCGTTTGAACGTCGCATGGTCATTTTTGATTAAAGGCCGACGTTTCAGCGAAGTCTTGGCAATGAGAAAACGCTCTCCCTGCTACGTCTTAACGATCTAAACTTGATACAACGGGCCGACGTCGTCCAGATGTATGTGTGCTATCTGGGTAGTGGGGTTGATAATTGATCTGTCCCACCTTTCAGAGCTGATCAGATCAGATCTATGGATAAGAGGAGCAGCTGCTGCGAGTGAATGCAAACGTTTAGACTCAGTAGGATAAACAGTTACGTTTCACTTTCAATGTGCCTGATCCTCTGCCCTGAGTGTGTTCAGCCCCGACAATGTAGTACCACAAACAAATGAAAGTGTGGGGAAATCCTGCGTTGCAACAGTAAGTTGCAGCAGTGTGAATTTACTAGTCTAAACTCAACTCAAGCCAGTTGATGGTGTCACCTGTGACTCAGCTTGTCAAGTCGCCAGCGGCTGGTTTTAGAACTAAGGCACATCACCTGTTTGAACAGGCAGTCGGCTTGTAGCCAAGTCTGCTGGCCAAGTTGTGTTCACTTGCTGGCATTCTCTGACAACAGCCCTCCATCACACCAAACCCAAGTCTGTCTCATTTACATTCCTGCAGCTGTTGACATGTGTGTTGGTCTCTGTCCTCACAGTGTGTTGGTGTTGGATGCTGGGTAGCTGCTGCTGCTGGCTGAATGTCACACACACACTCACTAACTGATAAATGAGCGCTGGTAACTTAAGTTATTGTGGCATATTTGGGAATATGATCCATCTGAAGCTGAAGCAAGTATCTCACTATCACTATCCTCATTCATATTTAAAGAAGCTACAAACTATATAACTGAGTCATTGCTATGGAGATGTCTCGTCACGTCTCATTGGTGTAAACTGGCAGGTTTTCAGAAAATTGCAGACCAGCGCATTGTGAGCAGTTGCAAATTTCTTTATTATTATTTTTTTTAAAGATACTTTTTGGGGCATTTTGCCTTTAATCGATAGGACAGTCAAGCGTGAAGGGGGGAGTGAGAGGGAGAGACATGCAGCAAAGGGCCACAGGCTACAGCAACAGCCTTGTATATGGGGCGCCTGCTCTATCCACTAAGCTACCAACACCCCAGCAGTTGCGAATTTCAACTGTTCTCCTCATGAATCTTTGGTCTGAACGGAGCTTTAGAGACCAACAAATAACAATATAATATGAAATCATAATAATAATATATTTGTTTATACGGCAGTTAGCTAAACAAGGTTTCAAAGTTCTTCAAAAAGTGCATAGAAATAAGACAACAAAACAATACAAAGGAAATAAAACACAAAAGTTACAAAAAACAAAAGTACAAATCAGGCATTAAAGGGGAAATTTTTCCTATGAAAATATGTTTTAAGCAATGATTTAAAAACGTGAAATATGTTAGCCAGCCTTATCCCCTCAGGCAAAGAATTTCAGAGCCTCGGGGCCTTGATGGCAAAAGCCAGGTCACCTCCAGTTACCAGCCTTGATCTAGGGACGACTAGTGAGGGGAGGCTTGAGGATCTCAGGTCACGACTTGGAGCATGTAGTCAGAAGCTCAGCTATTTAACGCGGCGCTAAAACATGTTGAGCTTTAAAAGTTATCAAAAGAATCTTAAAATCAATTCTAGGGTTAACTGGCATCCAACTGTTATTTAGCAACTCATCCCAGCATTTCCAGCTGTGACTGTGGCACCAAAACTGGGTATTTTAAGCCAAAACATGACCTTTTCCTAACAATAAGTGTGCAGAAACTTACAATGCCAACATTTATTATTGCAATTGAGTTGCACACAGTCTGTTTGTGACCTGTTCAAAGAGTTTTGTTCCTCCGCTGTTTTACTTTGATGCTTTCTTAAAGGACAACTTCGGTATTTTTCAACCTGGGCCCTATTTCCCCATGTGTATGCGTGCGTATGATTCATGGGTACAACTCGTTCTAAAATTGGTTCAGTATTGAGGGAGGCAGATGCAGCCGGAGCCGCGAAACGAGCTAAAACGACAAAGGCAGCCTATGAAAGCTGTACGGGGTGTTGCGCAACATCCTGTTCTTGCGTTCGGGAAAAAGGCCCGTTTATTTGAGCACTCCAAAAACTCCGGTAACACTCCAGGAGGTAGCACGTAAAAGACTCCGTCCTCTGACTCTTCTAGCGTAACACACACACTTCATACACACATGCTCACTTACAGTACCCAGTGGGGCCGCCCTCCCCCTCTCTGCTCCAACACTGACTGACAGCTGACTCCACTCATAGCACTGGCGATCTGAACCGTCAGTGGCGAAAAAAAGCACTTTTAATGCGCAAACTTATACGGGACGCATTTGCCCCTGTTACCGTTTTAGCTCGTTTCGCGGCTCCTGGTTGCATCCGCCATTTTAGAACGAGTTGTACCTATGAATCATACGCACACATACACATGGGGAAATAGGGCCCAGGTTGAAAAATACCGAAGTTCTCCTTTAAGGTCTGTCCAGATAAAATCCTAATTTACAAGGGAAAAAACAAAGATTACAGAAACAAAAGAAGTTTTTTTATTGTGGATATGTTTTTTTCTGCTTTCCTCATGTCCCCATATGTGTCTATCACGACCTCATGTGGTGATCCCAACCCCAGGTTAGAAACCACAGGTTAAGTCTATACAAGGTCAGAAAACAGTGAGAAATGCCATCACAATTTTCCAAAGCCCAGTAGGATATCTTCAAATGCTTGTTTTGTCCAATTAGTTTAAAACTGGTTGATGCATTTAATTTCAATTCATTGTATTCAGGGAGTTGAGGGTGCCTCCTGACCACTGGGAGAATTTCTCGCCGTCCCAAGCATCTTACAAAGTTTCCGAGAACCCAAATTACTGCACACCCTTGAAAAGCAATGTAAATCCCACCTTCCTTTGGCCTCTTATCACATTTCACCCCTTTTTTGTTCTTTGTACACTCTTGATTTGCCTCTTTATACTCCGCGTTTCACTTTTCTTTCTCCTGTACATCTGTTTTGAGAAATGTAAGTCAACCTGCCTGCTCGTTAATCATCTCATCAATTCAGCTCTCATCTCAGCACCAATCTGACATGAACAATTTCTTGAAACAAGCATCTGCCCACAGATCCCTCCGACATCTTTAAAACCACATCTATCATCTCTGCGATGCTTTGCATAACCTCGGCGCTGACCTACAGCAACACTGCGCGCCCATAGTAACGTATTCAGGCATGTATTTGTAGATCTCGCTGATATGTAGTGCACCATGTTTATATAACAGTCGAAAACAATCCCAGCAGTTCTGTCTGTGCAATGAGATGGAAGACTGACAAAAGGTTACAGATCACAGGTCACGATAAGACCCGTTGATGCATTTATGCAATCCGGCGTATTTCAGCTGCAGCGATGCAGTGGAAAGCAAAGTTACAGAGGCTGAGGGGCAGGAGAGGGAACAGAGGGACGAGGGGAGACAAAGTGAGCATAAATCAGCCACACAGACAGAGTGCACGCCACCGCTGCAACCTAAAACCAAAGTGTGTTGACTCCTCGGCCCTCCATCTCCCTCCGTCTCCGAGCTGATTTAAAACCTAGTGCGAGGCGGGACAGAGGCATATAGATCCTTGCTGGGTCTCAAGAGAGGTGCCATTCAGAGTCCCTAACGCTACAGCTGGGAGTGTTTAGCCCCTTTTAGATCAGCGAGCTGGGAGTCAACACGGGCCTGTCTGCTGGTTCATTTCACTCCAGCACTCTGGAGCTGTTTACAGCCCGACGCCTCCAGCCTTTTTGGGGATGAGGTGGGTGGGGGAGTGGAGAGGTGGAGAGCAGGAGCAGGACACTGGTCCTGAAGAGCTCCAGACTGACACGAGCCTGCTGATGGTGTGTGTGCGCAGCTTCACATCCAACATGCGCATGTTTCTACGTGTGTTTAGAGAAGCCGAGCATGTGTTCCTTCCTTGTTTGGCTGATTAAAGCCTTTGGTTTGTCCATCAGGCTGGATGTCTGCAGCGGGGAGAGCAGGAGTTCTTGTCACCTTCCATTTGCATTGTTGGTCCTCTGCGCTCCAGTTGTTGTTCACAGTTAGTTAAGTGGGAAAGCCCTCCTGAAGCAAGTACAACCCATAAAGCCAGAGCCGGTTACTATTTCCAGAGCTTATTCTGCTGCTCTGAATTGCTTTTACAAATACTGTTTAAGTGCTCAGAGAGGATGGATGTGGATTTTGTTTGAGGGATATTTACGAGGTATAAGAGCAGGGTATGAGCTTTAAAACAGAGGTTGTCAGCACTGAAGTAACATCAGTTCACTGACTATCACGAACACTGAGCAGGAGCATGCACTAAACCACTGATATTAGGAAAGTTATGATCCATCACTGTCAGCATTTTCTATGCAAAATATAATATATATAAATACATACTTCGTCAAAATTTAGTTAAAGGTACAATATGCAGGAATTGTCAGACACTGTTTGTACACAGTATCACCAGCAAAACTGAAAGTCAAAGCCGACCCCAAATTCACTCTGCTTTTTGTTTGTCATTTTTTCTGTGCTTTGTCTATGATTTTCGTAGCTTCTTCTTGGTTGCGTGCTGTTTACAGTCTGGCACCGACCTCACCTGCCCGCTGTGCCCAGGAACATCCCGAAAACAGCAAAACCAGAAGACAACACAGAAATACAATTAGGGGCAGGGTCTCTACTGACAGATACAATGCCACACACTTCTAGTGACTTAAAAGTGACAATTGAGAGGGATTACTTTGAGTCTTTACCACGGTTGGGTTCCAAACTCTGTACTTGTAAGGGTACCGACCTAATGATATTAGTACTACTAGAGCACTGGTTCCCAACTGGTCACACCCGGGTGGACACAATCAGTTTGGTAGCTTCTGCAATTCTTTCTCATCTCAGCCACAAATTCTATCTGTCTCTGTCCAAACACCCTCTAACATCGTTTCAAATAGTCGGCACCGAGTTTGAAAGAGTGACTGAATTAGTAACAGATACAGTAAAAAAGTAGCCACCAAAAATGTTCCTGCCTCCACACTGCTTTCCTCTGTTTGCTAACCCTGTTTTCAGCTGCGTCTGTGAGGTCGAACTTGACACACCAGAAAAGGGGAAAAACAGAATGGCATACTCATTTACTTGCAATGGCAGAGGAGTCTATTGCAAAATGTTAGCGGGTTCGAGGCTAATTTCAGTAGATAAGGGAAATCTGACTCTAGTGATATTCCCATGATTTGATGTGGTTAAACTACCTTTAAATCACATATTTAAATATATTTCATTCAACATTCATTTATTAAACCAGCTCAATAGGTCCAATGAGCAACAAAGCTGAATATGAAACAAGAACATATTTTCTTGTGTGCTTTAGACTGTCCAAACATAAATCCAAAAGTTTTATGTGAAGTCTGTCACCGTGATTAATAATCAGCCTTAAAGGCATCAAATTAAAGTCTTACAAAAATCTGTTGCACATTTGGCTGACAGCAGTCAAACTTCAAACCCTTTACTGCTCTGTGCCTTCGTAAAGCTGCATGAATAATGCTATAATTCAATGTTTACTGCTTTGGAATACGTAGTCCAGACTTTTATTAATACAGCTATTTTCAACAGAGACACATCTTTGCTAAGAAAAGAAGCAGGGCGACATAGCAGACATGTTTCTGGTTAGTGATCTTGGTGCCTACTGTATACGATTACATCCTCAGACCTGAGCTTTGCCCACAGAGCCTCCATAAACCTCTCACCTTGTAAAAGAAAGCTCCAAGCACTCCGGTTTTTCGCCTCCCTCTAAAAGCCAAACTTCTCTGATAATGACCTCCTATTAGAGACGTACTCTGTTCTCTGCCGTGCGCGCGTGCACGTCCGTGGAATGATCTGACCTCCAGCTTTAACCTGTCACTACCGCGGTGCCTGATTGCAGGAGCGAGGAGAAAAACAAGAGTACAGTAAATCACTGCTGGCTCAATAAAAGACACCTGCAGTGTAAGAGGAGATGCAGGAGAGAGAGGCAGAACACCAGGAGAGCTGTCTGATCACTACCAGACACTGAGAAACCTGCGGAGGTCCCACAGAACGTGATGATATCTGCTGTACTTACATGTGCCCCTAAGCTCTGCATATATGCATCCAGAGCAGTGTGAAAAACTTGTTTTGTAACTTTGCTTTAATCCTGCCTGTAGCCCTCTATACACAGAGCTCAATGTCTTTTCAGAAAATGTCATACAAGAGACCTCAGGGTGTAACGGCAAGTCCTCAAACTCCGACTTGTTGAATGTTTTTTTTATCTTTATCTGAGTAATGACTCTATGAAAACTCCTCTGAGACAACTTTCGGATTTTGGACTAAGGATGTCAACAGACAACTTTAATTGGTCAACCACGGAGAATATTTTTGATCGGTTACACGTCGTACTTTAGGTTAATTTTGCCAATCTTCAGTTTTCTGCACTGCGCACTAACTTGGTCGGGTGGGAGATAGCTAGAAGCATTCAGAGTTTATTGCTGGTACCACCCATGGATGTATAAGGAGTCCTGGATACAGCATTGGAGACAGTACCCCGTTCATTTCTATAAAAGTTGCTCAGTGGCACATGAAACCAAAAATGTTCAACTGCCGCATATAAAATGACATCATTAAGCCCACAGAGCAAGCTCACTAGAGTCTTCCACTGGGTGAGCCATCTTCTTCCAGCTAACTTGAATGGGAGATAAAAAGATTTAATCTTGCGGCTCCTCTAGACTCACCATTCAGTTTAGGACTAGACAATACAATACCTTGATTCACATACTTCAGACTATGAGTGGGAGTAATAGTCGTCTGTACACTCTTTCTCAAAATGGTTCAAATCCAGATAGTGAAAGGAGTCATTTCACGAAGGCTGTGATGCTAAAAAAAAGTGTATGAACTGATTCACAGACGTCTCTTTCACACTCTTAAGTCTTCTGGAAAAAGTCATGTTGGGCCCATGGCATCATGTGATGGACTTTGAAGCTGTAATTGCAGTGTTTGGCCGCTACAAAAAATTGGCCTCAAAGCTCCGCACTTCCTGGAGGCCTGGTACCACCAAAGACGGTGGATAAACCAAGACGGTCCACTGCGAGTCAGTTTCCTGTATCAGTGTCACGTGGGGTTCGCGACCACCACGGCCCTTTAGGAGACTAACAGCAGGTCCTGAGTCCATTGACTTCAGTGGGAGAAATGAACGTACTCTCGCGAGATCTGGCAACAGATATCTTCTCTCTGGTGCTGAAATCAGTGCAGTTTCACCAAAGATACTGGATTACTAAAAATATTTTTTTCCAGCGGATATCTTAGTTACAACATGATTGAGCTAACTGGAGCTGTTAGCTGTCCCTGTCAGCTGCAGCTACTGATGCTTTCTAGACATTGTGATTTCCCAAAACTGAATAAATACCACACATAGCAACACAAAACTGCTTTGCTAGCATATCCGCTGGAGAAAATATTTTTTTCACGGACCGTTTATTGAGTTACTGAGTTATTACAGACACCGCTAACGGCTAACGGTTAGCCCAGCTAATCTACGATAACCAAGCGAGGTTGGGGATACTCGTCTTTGATTGGCGGTTCTCCATTGTCTTTGATTGGGCTACGGGGGACAACGCCTACTTAGGAGAAGGAAAATGTATACCATTTCACACAATGGGGGTATATTGTAGGTGGGCCATCTTGTAGTAATACAGTATCTTTGGTACCACCATCCTGGTGATGGGACAGCAATGCTGTGGAAACATAGTGGCCACCTGCTGGTCTCCCCCTAGGTAGCTCTGATGAGTAAGTTGCTCAATTTTACTCCCCTTTAGCATTGTTAACTATATTTTCAGTATTAGCTTTGTTAGCAGTGTCAGCATGGCAAGTGGTGCTACTATGGTCAACAATGCTAAAGGGGTCTGAAGCTGTCGACTCACTGGAACGACCTGGAGGGAAGCTGGAGGGTGGCCACCATGTTTCCATAGCAAAGCGTTACCAGCAGTAATCTCCGAATGAGCAGTGTTGCTTGCTAGCTCCCATCCGATCTGCGAGGTACACAGTGCAGAGTAGCAACTTTAGCTAACCAGCGGAAACTAAAACGTGGGCAGTGGGTGCTATGTTTCCGTATGTTAAAGCAGCTAGCTGTCCGTCTGTCAGCAAAGCCAATAGAAGAAAAAAAAAGTAAGACACTGACATCACAGTACATTAAAATTTCACCACCTCTAAATGTTGCATCAATTCGATGCCGTACTGACAGCATAGGCTCTGCCTCAACGTAGAGCCTGAGCACTGTAGCCTGACGTGTACCTCCCCCGAATGCAACTACGCATCAAGGCGACACAGACCTCCTGTCTATTTTTGTAAGATGAAGCCATTTCCCTTTTATTTACTTTAATTTCACAGATAAGAAACAATAAATTGTGAAGACAATAAAGCCTCCACAAAACAGTATTTTAAGTCTTTATCCTGGCTTCACATGAGCAGAGGAAATCTCCATTATTCGCTAGGCTAATTCAACAATGTAAAATGCCATAAGCGTGTGCTAATAACGTTAGCATTTTATGTTTGTTTGGAAAACGTGTTTAGTATAATACAGTTGTTTTGTCGGTGAACCTTGTGAGCTGTAATGGAGCCAAATTTTGTGACATTACCTTTGTTAAATGTTGCTGTTGTCCCTGGATTCATATGAGTGGAGGAAAAGTCCGCTAGCTGCTTGGCTAATTTATACAATGTAAAATGCCATAGGCTTGTGCTAAAAACATTTGCATGTTATATTTGTGGGGAAAATGTGTCCAGATAAAGACAAGTACTTTGTCTGTGAATGATGATTATAGTGAAGCTGATTTGTGTACTTGTGTTTAAAATTGTTGCTACTGAACCATGTTTAATGTGTGTTTAATGTGTGTTTAATGTGTGTTTTGAATCAACTAAATTTACGGCACTTCACAGAAACACTGCCGCCAACTAGTGTTTTGGAGGTGTAACTGCAGAGTGACACAGACACACCACAGCACAATATGCTCACAATGGCGTAGGCGATGTGTGTATGCTACAGCGTAAGATCTGTATAGAGCTGACACACAAGTATAAATCCTGCTCAACAGAGCGCAGCACTAAAAGGAAAGGCCTCTTCTATTTTGCATCATTTAGAGTTTTGTTTTGTTTTCCTGAAAAGTTAACCAGTCAGTTAAAGCTAAATGGGTGTGGGGCTATAGCAAAGTGAACCTAAGCTGACACCCCTGTTTTGGACTATATAAATGAACTTTTTTAGACATTAATATGACGTGAAGGAGTCATGTTTTTGCTGCACTTTCTCTTTTCTCTCATCTCCTCCTCCTGTTTCTCATTTCCATCATGCTTCATTTAACTTCATACACATTAAATGTCTTTTTCTCTTGTTAAATGTGCTCTCTCCTCCTCTCCGACTAAAACAATTTCACTCTTCAGCGGTCAACGACAGCATGCCTTAACTACGCGAGGCAACCACAAAGCCAAAGGAGAAAAAGCCGCAGGAGAGGCGATAGAAGGAATTAGATAATAAAATAAATCACGTGATAAGAATAAAGAGAATTAAAATAAAAGAGAACGGCTTATTGTCCAGGGGAAAGAAAAATGAGAAAAAGATAATTGAACCACTGAATGGAAGAAGTCTAAAAGCAGAGATAAGGTGAACAAAAGGAAGCGAGGGAATGGCAAAATGAGAGTGCAGAAAGAGAGCGCAGACTGAAGCCCGGTCAGTCTGTAATCCCATAATCCCTGGCAGGCAGGCAGGATGTAATTGCTCGTTAGTGCCAGTTTCCACTCTGAGGCCTGTCACTGCTGGAAAACCACAGAGCGCCAGCGAAATGAGAAACAGATAGCGAGTCCCATGCCTCGGTTCAGATAGGTGGGGCGCCCCCCCACCCACCCAAACACCCCTGAACACACACACATGTGAACACACACACACACACACATATGCTTTTTCTGCTTCCTTTTACTAATAATCCTTTTACACAAAAACACACACGATACACCCCATCAGCACACACACAGGGGGGCCGGGGTAATCAGAGGTGTGGACACTCCACAGCCTGGAGGAGGATGGTGGAGAGAGGAGTGAATCTGTATGACCTCACTCCTCTCTGTGTGTCTCCCACCAGGAGGTTTTATTAACCGACTGACAACATCTGAGCCTGAAGGTGTCTGAGATTCTTTCAGGCCAGTGAGAGAGAAACACACGGGGAGGGAAACTCTGGTGGTCTGAGAGGAATAATCTGTCAGGAGCAGGGTGACTGACTGTGAATAACATGAGCCGGGCTGAGCTGGGTCTGACTCCAACCATCGCCGTCAACCTGTCGGCTGATCCACCACTTTGGTCCAGACTGAAATATCTCGGTGATTATTGGACGGATTGCTCTGAAATTTTGGCCAGATGTTCAGGGTCCCCGGAGGATACTGACCTTTGTGATTCCCTGACTTTTGCTCTATCACCACCATCAGGTCAACATCTCAATTTGTCCAATCCTTTGGTTTATAATCACACACCTGCACAATGACGTCCCCATTAACCTTACTTTGTGCTAATTAGCAAATGTTAGCATTAAAACTATGATAGTGAACATGGTAAAGGTTACACCTGCTAAACATCAGTACGTTAGCATTGTTATCATCATGGTGTTAGCATGCCTAAGTTAGCATTTACCTCAAAGCACCTATACTATACAATATTATGCTGAAGCAAGTCCTTCACTTGCTTAGTATCTAGTAGTGAGGCCTAGTAGTGTATCTAGAAGCTATGCTTTTTTTTTTTTCAACATGAACAACACTCAGGTTCACACTCAGCCATCACACATGCAGGTGGTAAAAGTCCATAAAAGTGCTAAAAGCTTAAAAAAAAACAACTAGCAAGCCAGTAGCAATTGAGGCGGTCCACATCCAGCTGCCACTTAAAGTAAAATCCAGACATCAAATGACTTAGTGCTTCGTCTCACCTGTGCCTTGTCCTCATCAGACAGCCAAATTAATTGCTTGACAAGCAGGACAATGCCCTTATGTGTGTCTGACATTTGCCATCTCCTTTCACTTTCCTCCACCAGTTTACTCATGAAGAAACAAACCAAAAAAAGAAGCATTCAAATACTGATTTGGACGCCGATTACCACGGCAACAGTTAAAGCTTCGAAGCATTCGGGTCAGGCCTAAACGTTACCCACACAAGCAGGATGAAATCACAAAGGGTATGTAGACTTAAATATAATGTTTTGGCTTGACACATTGTGACTGATAAGACCCAATCAGGAAGCGTGGGTGTCTGCGTCATCATTTTCAAAAGTCTTCGTTTCCGTCCGTCCAGACTAAAAACACAACCCTGGAATTTGAAAACTAAAATAGGATCAGCAGCGTCTTTGGAGGTCTCTGTTTTAAGGGTTTGAATATGCCAGAGTAGTGTTAACTCTCGGTGTAAAAGTAGCAAAAGTTATGTGTTAAAATAAACATATTAATGTCAAAGCATCATAAATGATCAACCAAATAATGTTGTAGAACAGTGCATTGTTTTTCATGTAGAAGGTGAGAATAACGGCCAAAATACATGGGACATGCAGCACGCCCGCAGCACAGTGTATCCATTATAGTAAACTGAAGAGGCTAAACTGACCACAGAGGCCGTGCGTGCCCGCGCTAACCTCGTACTGCCTTATATATTTTAATGCGGGGGGTCTATTTTTCTTCTCTACATGCGACTCCGCAGCCCTCCAACAGGTAAAAACTACATAGACGAGTACAGCCTGTTTAAATACCTTGTACCAGAGGCCATATAAAACAGGGGAGCAATTTTGTGTGTTTTTTATGCCTCACATGAAAATAAATCAATCAAATCAAAGCATCATGTGGTTAAAACGATCTTGTTAATGTAGTCAGTGCCAGTTAAAATAGCCGACACTTCCAAACCCTGCCTTTCCAACTGCAGGATTTTATAACTTGGCAAAACTGAACATGCATACAGTGAAGCTGGCAGCAACCACACGCTACAGACACAGATGGTGTTTCTCAAAGTTGAGGATCCTTCCTTGGTAGGATGGGTCCTTCCAAGGAAGGATCCTACGAAGGCAAGGCAAGAGTCCGTCGTAGCATTTGGTGAACACACATTGGAACAGGCTAACGAGTGTCCCAAGTTGTGCGTCATTAGCTCTCAGCAGACTGAGGGGGTTTCGGGGTACTGTGATAATTTTGCTACTCTCTAATGTTGTCGTACAATTTGAACAAATGTAGTCAGTATTTTCAGAGTCATGTAACTTTTAGGGAGAATATATTTCTGGATTTCATGTTTTATCTAAATCATGGTGTTTTTAAAAGCTTGTTATTTGGAAGTAAGTTAAATTATGAAGTTTCTGTCTATTTTTTATGCTTGTATGATAAAGACTCCTGGAGATATTAACCCAAATAAATGACATATTTATTTAATCCCCGCCGAGCTCTGCTGGCACAGGGGCTTCTTCCAGTAAATTGTGCACAAAGAATTGTGCGTACTTTATACCTGCTGAGGATACACACATACATCCTTGAAATTTCTCTAAAGAAGGACTCAGTCCTCAGCAGAATTTGAAGAATCCTTGACATTGGAACAGTCCTTAGGCAGGATTTGATGAGGTAGCACCTTGAAATTCAGCCATTCAAGGATCCTTCCTTGACTTTGAGCCTGTGTAGCAAGTAAAAAACCCACTCTATGTGACACGTCACATCTGTGCCCCATGTATGTCTGCCATAAGTAAGAGTTATGAATCATTCTCATTACCAGATTGAACTACTATCAATATTTAAAGCTGGTGTAGTCACTCTCTTTATATAAACAATGGATCGAATGGCCACATGTGATGTGACAGAGGTCGCTTGAAATTAAGCGTTTTAGCGTCTTTAAGCAAATTTTTTTGTTTTACAGCCATTTTGTTGCTTTGACTCGCTCTTACTGCTCTCATCAGCCTCAGTTTTGGCAAACAGACAAAGTTAGAAAGCTGGTAAACAAAGTCGAGATAATGAAGACCAAAAGAGAACAAAAAGAGAGTAAATATTGAACTTGGTGGCCAGAACCTCAACGCAAAAAGGCTAACATGTTTGTCTTATCAACCTTATCATGATAATATGAAAAGAAAATATATATAGCAGCTTTAAGATACATCTTGGATATTATAGTGATTATATGAAGAGGTCGAGCGGGGATAACTAGCCACAGATTAAGGAGAACAATACCTCTTTCAAGCTTTGGCTGTAGGGTTTAACAGTACATCCTGGACCTCATTAGAAGTACCTATTAGAGGTAAACTTATTGGTTTCCTAATGATAAACCAGAGTGATCAGTGATTTACTCCACTGACCCTGCAGCCTTCTCTCCACGCCAAAGAGAAACGTGTCTAATGGTTCTTCAGTGGGATAAATGAAGCGCTTTTAGTGGAGAACAATGTGTTTGAAGTGTAGCAGTTCTGGATTAACGCCCTCACACGTGCAGGTTCAAGTTGCCAAAAGGTGCTGCGGAGAGTTACTGCAGGTCATCAAAGCGCCGGGATCAGCAGGTCGCAACAAGCTCGATAAAATACGAGTTTCCACAGGGCATGAAAGTGTTGTCTGTGACCAGCGCGTTAACCTGGAGCTGCAGCTCTGATGGCATTATTAGGGCAGAGAGAGGGAGAGAAAGATCTGCTGTCATCGTCTCAGCCACCAAAGCCACCTGGCTCTACAAGAGAAAACACGTTCTCACTGTGAAGCTGCTCGAGACAAACCCCAGAGAGCTGAGGCTGTAATGGAGCTCACAGCAGAGGAAATTAACTGAAATATAACAGCGATATCCAGGTATTTGGAAACTAAATGAAGTCCTGGAATTATTTTGATTTAGCTGCTCAGATATCTCAGACACTCCCCTGACGTTTCCAGTTAGCTGGTTTCAGATTAGCAAGTCAAACCCCACCTTTTGTGTTCACACATCTCTGTTCCTCTACATGCCTTACTAATCATTACTTGTTTGGTGAATTTGCTATATAACAGCAGTTGCTGTTGTTGGTAGGCACTCTGTCAACTCCTGCCAGGAACTCTGGTTTCCCTCTAATCATCAATCTGTCAATAACAGCTCATTTAGAGAAAAGGAAAACTGAACTATAATCATTCCTCCAACTGTGCGTGACTGTTCCTGGCTCGGAGACACCCAGTAACCTGAAATAATTTACAAGATATGTGCATTAGCTTGTTGTGACACCATCTCCACGCATAAAGACTAATGTGTGGCATATCTACCTCATCTAATTGTGAGGGACAAAAGAAATATGTACTGCGTGTGTTACAGCATGAGCAGCTGTGGTTAAAGCATAATTTATTTTACTCCAAGATGTTTTCTCTGTGTTTCCTGCCCAGAGACAACAGATGTAAATTAGTTTATAGCTAAATCTGGTACAGTTGTCCCTGTAAAACAAACAAATATAAAGACAAAAAGGCCCCATGGGACAAGAAACACTAGCTGTCAGATTAATCTGATCGCTTTTACCAAACTAACAGTTTAGCCAGATTATTTAAAACACTTTATTTGGAGGTAAAACCGTAAGTGTGTCACCCCTGAACTGGGACTAATATCCATTATTGCACATGAAAACTGTGAGCAGAAAACTATCGGACAGTTTGTGTGATCATTTCAATGTCCGCCTTTATTTCCTCTTTTAAATACGATAAAATTAGCTAGCTTCAGGATTTGGTTTAAAGCTGCATTAATCAATATTTTTCACCAAGGATCAAATATGTGTAATAGGAAAGGGGGTGTTCACAAAGACAAACTCTCTAAGAATTATCACTCGACTGTGGTTCCCTCCAGCTCCACTGAACATTTTAGCATCTTTAAGCTCATTGTTTTGGTTTTAGGGGCCATAAGTTTACTGCTCTGCTTCACTCTCAATGCTCTCATCAGCTTTCAGACAGACAAAGCAACAAGCTGGTGAACACAGTGGAGCAGTTAGCTGCTAAAGAGTCAGATATTTCCTTCACCACGTGTGTGATGTAATCGGGTTCTTCTTGTCCTATTTTTATGACTTTAACTGAAATGTTGTTGTAGTAACGTAAAAAGTGTCACCAGACAAGAGGAGCTACATTTGAAGTACCGTACGCAAACATACAAGTCACTGAATCCTCCACAACAAGTTCCTGCAAATGTTTCACAATAAAAGCCTTTTTAGAAAATGAAGGGATTCTTTCAACTGAAGTTATAAGGGGCTTTAAATTTGAAACAGATACAAAAATACAGAGGTCAATAACAAATAACAGTCCATTTATAATGTAGTCTGTTTAAAATGAAGCTGGTAGCCTCTGCAGTTGTGGTAAGTAAAAGCCACTATTTCTTCAAATTTTCTTACTTTATGTCCGTCTCCATTATGAAGAAGTAACATTGTTTGCTAGCTTGATGCTAATGGCAGTGCTCACCGGGTTGCTAAAGTGCCTCTGCTGTTTCACGCCATAATTTTCCCTTGTTACTCTGTTGTGGTAACGTCCCTAGAGAACATATCAAAAACCCCTGTGGTGTTGTTGTCGTACACTTGTCCACGGTAGCAGATCGCTCTGTGTTTCTACTGGTCAAAGTGACGGCTGTGATGGGAGCGGTCGTGAACGACAAAGAGAAAATCAAACATGTTAGACTTTCTGTTGGAACGTTGTGAGGCGTCCCAGACGTGGTGTTCGTTGTTGTCTACTATGACACACTACACAAGGTGAAACAATGGATTATCGTGTACGACACTCTTTGTCGTTCACGATCCACACCGACAGTGTACGTAGCTGCGTCAGGATATATCAGGGTGATATTGTGTAGTGTGAACCAGGCATTAGCCTTTAGTTAGGACTTTTAGTTAGCTTTCAGTAAGACACTGTAGCAACTAGAATTCAGCCAAAGCAAACTCTAGCGTCGGAGGTCTAATCTCAGACTGTAGTGACTCCCCAAAAGCCGGAGTAGCAACTTATTTTTGCTAGTTAGACCAAGTGCTGCCGCTGCCAACCAGCCCCCTGTAACCGCCGACGGTGGGGTCTCAGGGGGGACAACCAAAAAACGACATCAGCAGTCAAGAGCTTCCAGGAACCAACCCAAGTGCAGGAATAAATGTCGTTATTGTACATTTCTGCAAACCAAAGATATGTAACATTTGTACATTATTATGTAGCGGATATGTTGACACTACACTTGTTTATATTTCAGCAACATTGTGGCTAATGATTGGTTTTGTTTAGGCACAAAGAACACTTGGTTAGGGTTAGGAAATGATAATGTTTTGCTTAAAATACACAGTTTTGGTGCCACAATTATGGCTGGAAATGTTTCCGATTGTCTCACTGAAAAAACAAAAAACAGTATGTAGGAGGATATGTTTTCGCCGGCGTTGGTCTGTTTGTCTGTTTTTCGTTTGTCTGTCTGTTTGTTTGTCTGCAAAATAACTCAAAAAGTTATGAATGGATTTTGATGAAATTTTCAGAAAACGTGGATAATGGGACATTGATTTTGTAAGATTAGTAAGATTTAAGATTTGAGTCGCCGTATTTTTTATTGAGTGCACATTCTTTGTTTGGTGTGATCATTTTGATTATAAGTTCGTGCAAGTTATAATAAGCTGATTCCTTCTCATAAATTTATTTAATTATTTTTTGGAACTCAGCAGATCTTTTGTTGGCATGTCAGACAAGTTAACCAGACACTGCCTCAGCCTCTAGGTGAGTTTGTTTCCTGTTGTCACTGCACAGTGTGTTTCAACAGTGTTGTGGTTAATGTGTGGTTATGTTGAGAGACAAACACCATTTGGTTGTGGTTTGGAAAAGATCATGTTTTGGCTTAAAATACCTGATTTTGGCTCTACAGTCGGCCCTGGAAATGATGCTGTTTGTTGGTCTTGAACAGTGGTCTGCAGCTTGGCAGCCATCTCACCTATGTGTCACACCATCCACCTCCCAATAAGTCAGCGCACACACATATAATCTGAGCTATGTCACTTCAGAAACACTGTGTACAAAATGTGCACATGTAATGTATCATGGCAGAAATGGACGATGCCAACATTTTCTTCTGGGCTGCAAGTACGGTAAGGACGCAGAATTTTCCACATCAGCTCTAACTTCCATGATGTACAGCAGCATCTACAAGATTAAGTGAGCAGGGTCACTGGAAAGTTTGGCTAATGTGCAGTTAGCACTAATTAGTCACATAGAAACCCACAATGCAGCAGACTTATAAGCACCTTGTGACCCAATCAGGTAGATTAGACTGGACGGCATCATCTGCAGCACTGGGCCCTGTTTTCCCATGAGTCCTGAGATAGAGAAGACAGCCTCCTGATGCGACACATCTGTGTCCTCACCGTCTCGCTCTTCCTGACTTTGTTTCTCGCTAAGGCCGTTTCCCAGTGTCCCTGACCCTAATAACCCAAATTCCTGCCTGATTAAGTTGGTTTTAAAAGGGAGCCACACAGAGAGCGGTTGGGTGAGCCTCACCTTAAATGGGAACACATTTTAGCCGCGTTGGAGCGATGATCAGAGGGTAGGATTTCACTTTCCGGTGTTTGTGAGGACGACTGCGCTTAAAAGGCCGCAAAGAGGACAGAGGGAAAGAAAGGACAGGGATGAGGAGGAAAAGATAGAAAACACACACACACGCACACAGAACCCCTCACCTCTCATACACAACCACTCACTGAAATCCCCTCTCCCACCCTCACGACCTTTTCTTGCTCCCATCTCATGTTGTTATTTCTCCAAATTAAGCCCACACTGAGTCGAGGGTAGCACTCAGAAACGTGGCCATCTGTGACACACACACACACACACACATTGGTCATTATTAGTGTGTCTTGTGGGCAAACCAGCGCTCTCCAAAGTGTTTCCGTGTCGCCCGCTCGCGCCCCAGACAGACTGGGTTTAATGACCTGGCCTGATAGTTCAAAGCAGCCCTCAGACGCTATGATTAATGAATCTGACCTGCTAATTTCAGAAGAATACAGCTTATTGTATTTAAAAAAAAAAAAAAAAAAAACCTGCTCTCACAGACACACACACTGCACTGGGCTAGTTAACATTCTTCTGTATTTTGAGGCAAAAAGTTGTTTTAAGGAGGGAGATTTTACGATAACGACAGGAGTTCACTTTACGTTTCATCAGCGGCTCCAAAAGTATTAACTGCCGCTTTGTTCTAAATAATTTAAGCCGTTTGAACTTGAAGAAGCCAAAAATGCTCCACAACAACAAAACAATTCAAGATCAGAGACAGGAATAATTCCCTCGGCGTCCTTGCACGAGATTGTCCACTATACGCCGCAAAAAGCAAGGACCCAGAAAGCATAAGAAGCATGGGAAGCATTTGTCTGAAGGAATACATCTAACAAATTGAAATTCCTTTTTGTCAGATCATGCCTCCTTCAATTTGCCCTGAAGGAATCACTGTGGTTGGCTGCATACTCTAAGCACTTCCAGATTGAAGCTGCCCTGTGGCACTTCGGGTTGCATAATCAATCTCTCTCACTGCACTCTCTCCATTAGCGCTGGGACAAAACAACCAGAGTAACGTTACACACTGAGGCTGAGACGCAGCTGAGGACTGCTGGGCTCCCCGTGCACACGTCCATCTTCTAATGATAGATTTCCACTAATCGAAGAGATCGTGCCTTCCTTCACCTGGTGAATATTTCACTGCATTTAATGTTTCTATAGAACGAGCAAAACGCTTGAATCTGTTGTTTGTAGATTTGAAACCTGTGACTGTGTTTGTGCAACTGAGCAATCCATGCATTTAGACTTTTGCATTACGATGCCCTCCAGCTGTTTGTGTCTTTATTGTTTTCTCGTGGCTGCTTTTTACAGAACAATTAAAGTTATATTACAAGATTTATGGCTTTAACTGATTTTTATTATGTCTGGTAACAACCTATAAAGTGCTGTGAGACTGACTGATCCTGAAAATATACAACACAACACATCATCAGATCAAGAAATCAAGATTTATAGTCAACTTGGTCATCAGGGGAAAAAATAAAGGCAACTTGATGAACTGAACAAAACTGAAAGTATCCTGTAATGTCTGCAGATTTTTAAGAAATATAATGAAGTTGACAACATATCATTAAGTGCTCTTAAAATCTCTTAATTGACAAACTGGATGAACGAGTCCAGATTCAAGCTGAGTTACAGTTTATGAAGAGTTCACCTACACTGCACATGCGCATTTTGTTCTCGCTTTATTTTTTTAAAGACTCGTGTAGAAAAAGCAGAGAGAGAGTTGATTACAACAAGTAAGGTGCTTTTGGTTTTGCTGAGCAGGGGCGTAGGTCTTGTTTCAACACTTGGGGGGGGCGGCAGAGGAGATATCTGCACACCAATACAACTGGGCTGGACGGCCACAAAAAAGGTTCAAAGGCAAAAAAATGGCAATTTATCTTGACCGTCCGCACACAAAATGAAGGGTGCTCAAACTGCAAAAAATAAAAAGTGAATAAAAACAGCAGCAAACGTTTCAGTCCTTGACTTTCATCAGTGCACTGGGGGGAATCATATCAAACTGGGGGTTTGGGGTCCTCTCCAAGGAAAATTTGAGCATCAAACACCTTGCTATTTTTTCCTTTTCTGCATCAGTTCATGTGAGAAATGTCTTTAACTTTGTCAAAATAAAAGTCCTCTACTAGATTTATGTTTTAATTGGAAGGGACAAATACGCGTGTTCTAAATATTGAGGGGAACATGTCCCCTGAGTCCCCCCCCCCCCCCCCCCCCCCGCCAAAATCTATGTCCATATTGCAAAGTCAACAATATTCGTAAAGTTTGAGTAAAGCAGAAATTGTATTCAAGACATAGGTGAAGTTTTCTTGTGCTAGCTGCCTAACAATGAATACTAAGTGTATTTAGAAGGCAGGCAAATTTAGAAACAAAACTAAGTTACAGTAATTTATCAATGTCTTTTTAACTACATCTAATTTAATACAAATATACAGTATTGTAGGTATAGTATAGTATAGTATAGTATATTTACGTTTAGTTTTGGGATGCATGATATTGGATTTTCTGCCGATATCCAATATGCCGACAAATAACGTATTTGGTTGATAACTGAAACCGATATCAATATATCCACTTTTTTCCCATCTAATTTTAGTGATCATCATGTCTCTCCTGTAGTGGAATTAACATCTTATTATACATGCATACTCTTATTGAGATGACCCACCAGCAGATGGAGACATGAAATACAATGCTTTTCAATATATGTAATATTCATTCATTGTGCAAAATAAGAAAAAGCATGTTGGCTGACTCTGATAGTGCATTTAAAGCCACTATCTGCTGAGCCTGATGACGTGCCAGTGCCATTGTGCATCCTTAGTTTAGCTGCTCAGACGTCACTAAATAAAATTTAAAAGTAACAGTTGGTAAGTGGGGAGTGAACGTTAAGGGGGTACTTTTATATTTGGGGAGTGCTTGTTTTTTTCCTGAATATAGTTAAAATGTTTCTTTTGATTTAGTTACAAATTGTCCATAAAACAGAAATGCTAATTATGGGTGAAGTTGTTGTGTTCTTAGCCAAACTAAAGCCAGGGCATGGGGACAAACTTAAGAAATATCTAATCTTGAAAATTTGCCTTCTCAAAGACCTCCTTTACAGCTTGCACTACAATAGGTTTTGGTTGAGCGGACTGCAATCGGAGTGTTTGACTACATGAAAGTGCAGGTGTAAATGCACCCAAAAGGCACAGAGGAAACTTGATCCAGTCGGCCAGACCACCTCTGGTGTTCGTCAGGGATGCATTGTGACCATAGAGAACGCAACTGCATTTTCAGTCCACATATAAGAACCACGGGGGCGGAAATACATAATCACACGTGACTGTTTCAAATCAGTGAGGTAGCACCCAGCCAGTAAGCGAGCTACACTGCTAGCAAGAAAGCTGATAGAAGAATAGAGTCAAGACAAGACTAAGTGTCTGCTTACAATTTGGTCAAATGACAAATGCATATAAGCAACCGAGCCATTTATGGAGCAATGGCACAGCAAATGGTGGAAAATGGCTACAGTCATTTGGTTGTTTGAGCTATGCAGAGCAATCAGATCTCAGTGTGGGCGCTGAAGACACATTAACACCAGGTGTAAATAAATGCATTTTAATTCAAGGTGTAAAGGCGGTCAAGATTAAGAAATCGAGGCGTTAAAGTGAAAGTGGTTAAAGGAAGACAAAGTGAGCAGATAGAGACTGTTTGGTTCCTCTTTATCTCTCTTTAGATGATTTACTGAGCTCTGTAACTAACGTAATTTGTTGTTCCTTTCTACATTTTTTCCCATTTCGTCCCCCCTTGGTTGCAGGGTGAGGTATATTATGTTTTTCTTGGCAAATTTGATGGGAGAGATGCAATCTGTAGGAGTTGCATTCACTAAAAATGTGAGATTTTATCCTCAATATGTCTCAGAGCCTTTAATGAAATATATAAAAGTAATATTTGAAGTATCAGGCTCTGAAACTGAGAGCTTAGTGAGTAATATAGAGCCCTGGACGAGGAAGACAAACAGCATGTTTACAGCCACAGTGGCTCCGAACATATTTATGAGGATGCTTCTATATTAAAGAGTGGTACTAACGATAACTTACTTTGTCGTTTTAAGTGTTCGACTGGCTCTTCGTGAGTCTGACTGGTACCACAGAAACAGCTCGAGAGCAAGAAAGAGTTAAACCCATAACACCAACAAACGGCACGCTAGCTCTCATAAAGCCGCATGCCAGTTAAAACAAACCAGACCACACATCAGGAGGCTGCTGGTAAAGAGAACTCGACCGGCCCCGCTGTACCTGACCCACGGCGGGGCCGCTGACCCCGTGACCTTTGACCGGAGGAAGTGAAAGCTGTGGCGGTGTGACGGGGGAGTGCGAGATGCCTGAAGCTGAGGCGACGCTCTCATGTTCAGCCTGAGAACAAACTGCCAACTTTTGAGCGACATGAGTAAAGAAAAACAAGGTTGTTTCACAACATGTTTTCGCACATTTTGTAGGCGTATAGAGGAGGGCGCCTGCTGGGGATGTGTGACATGTCTCAGGTGATGCCAAAGCTCTCACACAGATTCAACTACACTACAGCCAGAGGCGATCCTGGACTGTGGGAGGCCCCAGGCAAAGAAGCCCATGGAGGCCCCCTGCCTTTTGCTTTGACATTAAATCCTCTGCCATCGTTTTGTCGATCAACTCTCTTTAGTCTTGTCACGTGATAAGTGAAATCTGACTCCTGCTACTCTGTGCTGCACAAGAGACTTTCAGTTTATAATTGGAGCAACTGTTGTCCGACTAAGTATTGATAGAAAAAGCAAAATGGTGGTGGAGGCGGTGGGCATGTAATGTAATCAGTGTACTGCTGTGGCAAGCCTAATTCATCATTGTCCTCGGAAAATGTACCAACGCCATGCCATCAGGAGCCCCAAACATTTGCCTAACGACGAAACCCCTGACAACAGCTTTGAGATGCGAAGAGGAGACGAGAGAAAAAGAGAAAAAGCAAGACTCAGCCCTGAACATCAGAGGCCTCCCGTCCTCCAACTGAGCCTCGTCTGCGTGCATGAGTGACATTGTATGTACATGACTCAGTGAGTCAGTAGGCCATTGAGTCAGAGAGTAAGTATGAAAGTTCACTGACGCATCGGGCAGCTTCTTAAACATCTTTGAGAGGACAAATTGCACATTATTGGACGGAAAGTACCGCAAACTGAAGCTGTGAGAGTGCTGAAGATGAAAAAAAAATCCACAGTTGAGATTGTGTTCATGTTCACGAGGCTGAAGCAATCATGTGAAACTGAAAAGAAATGTGCTTGACTTCCAGCACGTCAAAACACCTGAAGCTTAAAAGGCTCGCTCTGCCACTGATCCCCTCAGATTGAGGGACTGGAGAGGAGGGAAATGGATGCAGCTGTGTGTGTGTGTGTGTGTGTGTGTGTGTGTGTGTGTGTGTGTGTGTGTGTGTGTGTGAGACAGACCAGTGCTTTGATATTTAGATTTGCAGCCCACCACAGAAGAGGGTCACACTGGAAGACTTCCTGACTGCCACTGTTTCCTCCTCATCCATAAGAACACACACACACACACACACTCACACACATATACACACACACACACACACACACACACACACACACTTTAACTTCACAGCCACTTTGATTTATATTTTTCCACAATTCAGAGTCACCTCCTGGCACCTTGTAAACACGTCAGACCATAAATCATAAAACTTCACTTACATAAAAACGCAGAGAACAAAACACCTCCATCATCCTCCTCCCAGACTGCACTTCACAAGCGCTCCCAAAAAACACTTAATTACAAGTCTAAAACAGTGAATCCAGAGTGACCCTCAGAGTCAGAGGAGCCTAAAACAGCTGGCAGGTGCGTGCAGGCAGCTCAGCGAAAAGCCGCTTATGTGAAAAGAAATCAAACATCAAACAGTGTTGTCACAGCAAACACGAGGACAAGGGCGCAGGTCTGCTTTGACAACATCCAACAATATTCTTCTAAATGGCATTGTCTTAAATCCCCACATAGACTTTAAAGAATCTGAATGGCGCCTTACCAGCTGCCCTGTGCGCATTCTGCTCCAAGTGCGCACCGGAGAGGAGAGGAGAGCCGCGGCTTCTTCCACGCAGGGCGCAGCTCATGTTTTCGGCTATCCATACAGTGCGATGCGTCATGTTTTACACCTTACTGTCACGGGTTGTGAGTGCTCGGAGCAGGCTGCGTCCACTGAGGCTGAAGCAAACATGAAGAATCCATCTAAAGCGGTTCTGCTTCAACGCGAGAGGCGCCTCCTCCCTCGTTTTTTTTTACGCGGGTCAAAATCCCTTTTTCTCTGGCCGGGTCTCCTGTCACGGCTTCTTGGAGAGTCTCAGCACCCTGGAGAGGAGACAGAGAGGGTGGATGGTAATTATAGAGTGTTAACCTGCGGGATAAAGTCGTTTTATCTATATTATATCAAGTTTTAGAGTGAGTCTGAAGTTTGTGTGACATATCCCAACTGGATGAGGTAGTTTCGCACTTTTTAGGACACATTTTTCAACAAATTCAGATGCGTCTTTGTGGAAAAATCCTGACACATAAATGGAAATAAGTGAAGTTATCTCACGCGTGTTTTCAGTTTTTAAAGAAATGTGTATTTTAAGAAAGAATACGAGACCAAATGACTTGTTAAGATTGACATTTTGCAGACGGGAGCCTATCCAGGTCAGGGAAAATAAACTTTACAGCTGACTGGAGCACGCAGGGCACAGCCTATATAAAACCTAATGAGGTAGAAGTTTGTTTGCGGTGACATAAACACTCCAACACGGCGACGGAGAGAGAAGGACGCAAAGTCAAAACAGTCAGAAGTGTAAAAAATGTTCGTCCTCAATCTGCTACTCGTGCTGTCTCCGCGCTGACTCACGTCCAACCATCGTTTAATGAAATGAAGCCAGTTTTTCAGGCACGGCTCCCCTTCTCCTTACCTGTTCAGTCTTGCCTCCAAATAGATCGCATGCTTAATGAGTAAGTAAGTAAATAACACCGCGGGAGAAATTCTCACAACATGTTCTGCGCCACTTTAGAGTGAAGTCAAGGTCGATAAAAGGTCCAAGGAGAGACTGCGCGGTCCCTTCATTTAGGACGAAATCACAGGAAAGTCTTGTTTCCTTCTTCTGTTACGTGTCACCTGGTCTTAAGCGGGTTTGAATGTAAAGTTCAACCTGAAAAATCGCAGCTCTGTCGCTCAAAATGTATTTCTTAACCATGAAAAGTCCATGCGTCACGTCTTTACGCAGCTACAGCCCGCGTCTCCAAGCAAGCGCTTCTCTGTTTTTCTCCTGTTTTAAACTCTCTTACTTTGGACTCAGGTATCCAGTTATCATGGACTGTGCCGCTCCGGTGTCTTCTCAGGAGTCTACTACACAGCTACTACACAATGTCTACAATGCCCCGCAGGACTGGAGGCTATGCGTAAAAACAGCGCGCCGCTCCGCCTGTCAGAGGCTCTGTGAAACCGGAGCGCGGTGGCCGCTCCACAAAGTGCTGTGATTTTTCTTCCCCATCCACATAGCTCGGATGTCTTTTTGTTCCTGCGCTGGGAGGAGGGAGGGAGGGGAGTGATTGTCACACAGGACGGTCATGGAGCGTTTTCTGGTGAAGTGTTCCAAGTGGAAGAATCCTTCCCTTCAGTGTTTACACTCCCGGATTCATAAATGTCGAGCGTTTCACTATATTCCACACACAGACAGTGCAGGTATGGACGGATTATGAGACAATGGGCCCCTGGGCACAGACATGTAAGAGGCCCCCCACCCTTCCTACACAGGAGCAGGACACCCAGACTGAAATAGATACAAAACCACTACAAAAGAAGCAGCTGTGTCTCTTTGTGGCCAATTTGTATCTCTTTGCAATTGTTTTGTGTCTCTGTGTCATCGTTTATTCTGCCTGTGTGGTTATTTTGAGACAAGTCGCAGTCGTTTGGCATCTGTTTGTGGTCATTTATTGTCTCTTGGTTGTCGTGTGTTGCTTTAGTGATCGACTTTCCAACAAAAGTTTAGTTTAGTTTTTCTCAGTTGCTGTGGTAAAAAGTGAAACTCTCAAAACTACTTGTTCAACCTCCACATCACAAGGGCATACCGTTAAGTTTCATTTCCACCCAGTCTCACTCAAAAGCCGTCGAAATCTGGCGCTTAGGCAATGACTTGTGGCGTCAGACACCTACGGAAAAAAGCCGTCCTACCTCAGCATGATACGTGGCTGGCTGCCGTTATAGTTTAACTAGCGCCCAGTGGCATCAGAGAGAAACACGGTGGAACAAGGACGAAAGTTAAGGCGGCAAAAGTCTTAGTGGGGCAGGTGGGAGTGGTGGTGGATGCATGTAAGACAATGCATGTAACAGGCAGAACTTGACACGGTGTCCCAGAACAACAACCACCACCAACCATGTTTACACTCCTAATTTTGTAGTTTTTTCTTTGTGCAATGCAGTGCTGTGAAATGATCTCGTCTTTTTCTTTTCTGTATCACAATGACATGGTCTGTCGACAAGTTACAGAACAAACAGTAAAAGCGTAAATGTGAATCTTGTCTAATCTCTTGCAATCAATCTCCAACATACAATAATGTTTAACTTCATACTGTTGTACTTGATATTTCCCATTTCCCATGACATCAAAACATGGCTAAACATTTTGACTGTCTTGTTGTCTTGTGGTTCAAGGATTTGTCATTCAGATGGCACTGACATGTTGTGGATTTACATATTTACTTTGAGAGATAAACTAAGGATTTTGAATGAGTTACAGGCTGAAAAATGAAGCCAACGCGGAATTGGCAAAAACTGCAGTTCCTCCAATGGCCACTTGAGGCTGTCTCGAAGAGTGAGTCAATCCCCACAGACCTCCATGTTGAAATGCCAGGGAATGTATTTTTAAATAACTCACCCGTTTACATTTTATTAAGACTTAAAGTTACACATATTTAATGGCAGGGACGCTTTAGGTGACGGGCTGTCTGTGAGCCGTCACCACAGTCTACATGTCAGATTTACCGCTCACTCCTCCACAGCTCCACCCTCTCGTCCAAATGGTCACTTCTGGCTCCAAAAACCAAGATGGTGACAGCTGAAATGCCAAACTGAAGGCTTCAAAACGAGAGTCCACAAACAAACGGGTGACAGCCCAGTAGCTACGTCCATTATTTTATACAGCCTATAGTTTTTGCAGGTCATCCATTGTGGGGTGCTGTTTGTACGAACTGTTTTGAGAAATGCACTGTTTTGCAAATGTTAAGGATGATTCAAGGAATGTAACAAAGCGACTGAGAACGAGCGCTCCTGTGCAATATCTGCAGCCATGTACGTGCATGCATCAACGAGCACACAGCCTCAAAAAACAGCTGACAATAGTCATGGTGATGCCTCCCTGCAACAACCGGTCAATGAGTGATGAAAGGGGACGTGGCAATCCATTTAGAAGTGATGTGCTTTTTTGTTTTAGGCCACTACAACTGCACCCTTGTTGGCATGAACAGAAACACACACACACATTTGACCTCCATGCCAAATTTCAGCCTTGCAAAAATATGGCCGCCAAAGGGTGGTGACATTTTTGTGGATCCACCGACCAAGTGACCAACAGAGCGGCTGGCTGCAGCTAAAAGCTGTAACAGAAGCTTTGGCCCAGGGGCCCACTGACCCCTTGTGCACATGCATGATTGATTGCACGCACCTGTAGGCCACACACACACACACACACACACACACATGCATGCATGTGTGCCACCCTGCTTCATGTTTGTCCAGTAAGACCTGCCCTGACCTCTCCACCAGACTGTGTCACCAGTTGTCAGGTCTGAACGATGGGCAGGAGACTCCTCTGATGCCCCCTGCTCGCTGCATCACAAACCACACACTTTTTACCGGCACAGCTCCCGGCCACTCTCCACCTTGCAGGTTTGTCCCGTTCTCTCCTGCCACCCCGCTCCACCCACCCTTCGGCGCACGGAAAGGCCCTCCAGCTGAGGCACTCCCTGCAGGGCAAACACTGAGGCCTGCTGAGCACAAAGGCTGGGTAAACAGCTCCTTAGCTTTCCTCTCCGGGCCCACTCTCCGCGCAGAGGCAGAGACAAATGCAGGGAGGATCCCTGGTCTCTGCCACGGCACTATTAATAGTAGCAACCAACAAGGCAACAATGCACACAGCTGAGGTGCATGACATGCAGGAATGTACCGTCAGATAATAAGGATGAGCCCAATAACAACAGGAGGGAACAGAAACCGGCCAGGCTCATAAAAATCTAATATTTGTAAGATTCAAGATGAGTGAAACATGTAAAACTTTCATTACCTTGAACAAACCTTTTTTTTACTCCTTAAACACACATTACCACACACATCAAAGTGACCACGCTGCCAAAATATGCCAGTCCTCCTCTTCAAAAGATCAGATAATAACCTCCAGAGTGAAAAATGTCCTCAATAAAATGAATCACTGTGTAAACTGTAAGTCAGCAGAGTTTCAGCAGACAGCACCGCACTGCAACCGGGTCACAAATTTAAGAAGTGTGTGTGCTATTCAGAAGTGTGTCTACATCATCCATCACGGTGAGCAGTGGCGATGAACTTGTTCGGTATTGTGAGAGGGATTTGCAGCGTGACACTGTTTGTACACCCACAGTTAAACCCCGTGCAAGCACAACACACACACATCTTCAGCACAACACACACACATCTTCAGCACACACACACACACACACACACACAGGTTCAGCTGCAGGAACATGATGGCGGTGCTGGAATTTTTCATTTCCTTGTAAGAATATAAAACTGAATTTATGAGAACATTTTTCAACAAGATTTTCTGATTTTTATCATTTGTTTGTATCTGGCGAAAGTCAGTTCTCTCCTGGATGTACACAGCTGTTTCCATGGATACGGGGTGCTGGTTTGGGCCTCTGGAGCTGCTGTGTCCATCCAAGTTCAGGACTGGATCGGGGAGAGGGTGGGTGGTTTGGATTTTGGGTGGTGATGCTGAAGGGAGAAGGAGAGTGACTGCTCCAGATGTGACGGACAGTTCGAGGGTATTCTAAATTCCCTCCAAGGTTTCTCCGGTTTCTCCTGGAGGCACAGGTCACAGGTCCTTCCTCTCCGTCTCTTCTGCGCTTTCCCATCCAAAAGGTGCCTCTCTTTTCTTGGCCCTGTTCCAGCTTTGAAAGTTTGTTTTCACTTTGCAAGTGGGAACTCCCCTCGTCCAGCACACTGTCCAAAGCCCTCAGGCAAAATCTGTAAAACACAGCCAAATCTGTGGGACAAAGTCGCACTGTAGCTGCAAGAGCAAAACAGCGAGCTCCATAACGTGTTTCCACATTAGCCCCAACGAGTGAATGAAGCGCAGATAAATCTGCAGTGATTTACATTTCATCAGAGCATTTCAAAGCCGCGTTCCTGCAGGCGTCCCCCGGATTTGTTGTCCCACTGTTCAAACAAACAAATCATAAAGCAAAGTGTCGGCACGCAGCTTGATTAGAGGCGTTATTATGTGGATAGATGGAGGGTGAGCAGAGTACACAACAGAGAGCTACAACACTGTTGAAACTTCAGTGTGTCACTCTGGCTTCAGTCTTATCTCAAGGAAATACAGCTGAATGATAAGGTGAATAATCAAAAATCAATTAGAGTCAATTCTGACAGTCAGTGAATCATTTAAGTGTGTATTACGCAATAAGACTAAGTGTCGACAGTCATCGTGGCTCCGTGAGGCTGATCTGAGTCACAGGAGTGCCTCAGGCTAAATGCTAACATCAGCATGCCAACATACTCACAAAAGAGTGCCGCAGGAATGAAGCACTCTGTGCTACTGTTGTGCTACTGTTATGGTACTATAGTGTTTACTGTTTTTACTATATCAGTTTAGCGTCTTAGCATGCTAACATTTGCTGGCTAAAACAGAACACACTGTACAGCTGAGGCTGATGAGAATGTCAGTAGTGTTTTTGTTATAAACAACAGCACTGGATCAATTTAGATTCTGACCTGGTGGCAGCACAAGATGAAAAGTGAAGATGTTTCTTACTAAAATCTTTGGTGACGCTACAGTAAAAGTCTCAGGCTCGCTGGATTTAGCTTCCTCAATGTGAAGTGTGTCTGGTTGACAAAATAATCAGTTTAAGAGCTGTTGTGAAGCCTTTGGTCAGGAGATGGAGTTTTCCCATCCGTCTGTCCGTCCGCCCGCCCGCCCGCTTACCCTGGGCTGGTACGTGGGGCAGCAGGCCGAGCAAAGCACCCCAGATGTCCCTCTCCCCAGCAACGCTTTCCAGCTCCTCCTGGAGGACTCCAAGGCTTTCCCAGGCCGGATGAGATATGTAATCCCTCCAGCTTGTTCTGGGTCTGCCCCGGAGCCTCCTACTATTGGGACGTGCCCAGAACACCTCTAATGGGAGGAGGTATTCTGATCAGATGCCCGAACCACCTCAACTGACCCCTTTCGATGCGAAGGAGCAGCGGCTCTACTCCAAGCTCCCTCTGGATGTCCAAACTCCTCACCCTATCTCTAAGGCTGAGCCCAGCCACCCTACAGAGGAAACTCATGTTCAAATATCACTTTCTTTGTAAATCACCACAGGGTCCATTTAGTTGCAAACTTCATCTGCTGAGGAAGCTCATGTTATATGATCAAAAAGCTCCAGAGAAGCAACTACCAGAGTCAAGACCTTTAAATCTCAGAGGAGAAGCCTTTAAAGTAAAATCTGAATATATACAATTTCATGACAACTGAGCAAACTGTATCTGCTGATGAAGATCATGCGATAGGACTGAAAGCTCCAAAATAGCTACTAAATGGACCTTATGGTTATATTATTTTAGTCAACCCAAGATTTTAAGAGTTTTGATTATTGGTTGAGGCTAGTTGAAAACGTTATCCTTGGGTTCTGGGAATTTTTACTTAACATTTTGACTGTTAAGATTGATTAAACAAACAATTGACAGATCATGCTATGATGAAAATAAAACAAAAAAAGAACTCCTCGGCCATTTAATTAGATACACCTGTTCAACTGTTTGTTAATGCATATAGCCAATAAGTCAATCATGTAGCAGTAACTCAATGAATTTAGGCATGTAGACATGTTCAAGATGACCTGCTTAAGTTCAAACTGAGCATCAGAATGGTGATTTAAGTGACTTTGAACATGGCATGGTTGTTCGTGCCAGAAACTGCTGATCTACTGGGATTTTCACACACAACCATCTCTAGGGTTTACAGAGGATGGTCCCAAAAAGAGACAATATCCATCTAAATGCCTCGTTAATGCCAGAGGTCAGAGGAGAATGGCCAGACTGGTTCAAGATGATAGAAAGGCAACAGGAAGTCAAATAACCACTGGTTACAACCAATGTCTGCAGAAGACCATCTCTGAACCAACAACACGTCCAACCTTGAAGCAGATGGGCTACAGCAGCAGAAGACCACACCAGGTGCCACTCCTGTCAGCTAACAACAGGAAACTGAGGCTACAGTTCAACCTGGTACGAGCAAGGTGTACCTAATAAAGTGGCCAGTGAGTGTATATGAATATAGTAAGTTAGCTGCAGACAGCAAACGTTGTCAGGTGGCTAAACATAAATATAGTATTGACATTACTGAGCACAATGTTGCCAGAGCCCTTCAGGACTGCAACTGTGACAACATTTATTTTATCTTATTGCTGTCTTGAGGACGAGGTGTTGCGAAATGCGCTCTGCTGAAATTAAATGAAAATATATTTGTACTTTCTCCTCCTGGTACGTCATCCTAAAGGCCACAGAGCTGACTGGGAAGTGTTTCTAGCTTACAGATGTTTCTGGGTTGCTTCTTGCCTTCGAGCACATGTTTGTGCGTTTCCATCGCAGCGGGGCAGACAAACAATCAGAAAAACTAGAAACACAGTCCTGCCATCTTTTAACAATTCAGTGTCATCTTTGAAATGTTTTGTCTTTCTGAAACTATATATTTATTGATATTTACTAGAAATGAGCAGAGAATTACAAGTTGACGGGACAGCAAGAAACACTTCAGTGACACAGGTGCACGGCAGCCCTCTATATGAGTCACATCCACAGACAAAGGTAAACTGACAGGATGTGGGACAGCGTGTAAAGAAGGGAATGTTGTTTTCCCTCATCTCAGCTGACCCGACATTAAGTAAACACAGAGGGGAAAATGGGTGCCTGAATGGGTGTTTTCTCTCCCTGTTCCAACTCTTTTTACGAGCAGTTTAAATTTCAAGCCCCAGAGGTCGTGGCCCCTCCGTTCCAATCCTACTGAGAGGAGGTGGGGCGGGGAACCTGTCGCCGAAAATAAAAGGCCCGTCGGCTGAAGAGGTGCAGGCGTGCTCATACCCCTCTCCGCCGGACAAACAGGAACGACCGCCTCCAGCCGGCCGGCCCAGTCAGCTGCCTCGGGGAGATCCCAGGTGGCAAATATCCTCCTGCTGCGGGGGGAGAACATTCGATCCGACCCTGTGGAGGTCAGGAAATCTGTTGAGTCAGAGTGGCCAGAGTGAGGTGGTTTTGGTGACCGGCGAGGCGTGACATGTGGGGGCCGAAAGTTTCTGGCACCCCATTAACAGCAGGATGGGACGGTCCAGCGGCGCTTTAAGGGCCCTCGGTGTCTTGTCCTCTTTCACCTCACACACATACTGACTTGCAGCAGCCACAGCTGGACGGCCTGCTCTCGCTCCTTCTGAGAAACGCTCCCCTGCTTTATGGTGATGTTGTGGTGTGTGAAAGTGAGTGAGAGATTCACGGCTGCAGCTGAATCGGCCGTGTGTTTATTGTGTGCGAGCAACAGGTCTCAAATGAGTCCCTCGTGGCTACAGCAATGAAACAAGATCTCTCTCAAAGTTGAGCAGGTGACAAGAAAGAAATACACGGCGCAGGGATGGGAACGGACGGCGAAATGGAAAGAATGAGGGCAAAGGAGCGGGTGAGGGGAGAAAAAGCGAGTCAGAGAAGGACACGGAGTGCGACAGACATAAACACACAAGAGAAAAGCGGAGAGTACATTAGGGAGGAAGTCCGGTGGATGGAGGATTGAAAAATGATTTCCTCCAGCTCTGCAGGTAGGAGATACAGAGTACAGAGCAGGAGAGGAAATCCCCTTCTCCACACTCCTCCGTTCCATCTCTTCTTCATCTTCGCTGCGAGCTTCCTGCAGTTCATAACCCCTGAAACAGACTAATGGACACACAGACAGTATAATACCTGAAGCATGCTGCAAAACATGAGGCCTCCCTCAACTGTATGTGGCAGCGGAGGCCACACTGCGCTTTGAAAAGCCATCTGCGAAGACGTTCAGGCCGCCTGCTGTCACACTCTGACAAAAGCAAGGATGAAAAGCCCTGCCTGTCTGTTGAGATAAAACAGAGACTGTAAATACATCAAAAATATTTACTATACATACTGAAAATTCACAGTGTACAGAAATATGTATGTACAAAAAGAGAAATACAAAAAATGCACACAGACAAATTTCCATTACAAACTTATTTATTGAGTTGCAGAAAGCCATTTATAACTGTATATAAAAAACAAACAGTAACACTTTGATCACTTTGACTTCCTTCTGATGGTGGTGGAATTAAAAAAAAAAAATCATAAATATGATCAATGATAAAAGCGAATACATTCTGCTTTAACATGAACAGGTTATGAAGAAGAGGCGATTTGGGTCCAATCCATTTGAACTCCTCCAGCATGCGTAAAAATTCAAAACCTAGAAGAAGAGAAAGAAAAAAAAAAACAGAAGAAGAAACTCCAACTGAGGGTCTGCTTAGTCTCAAAGCTTTAAAGACCATACTGGTGGCTTGGCGTGTTTTAGCCCACTGACTACACTTATTTTATTTTATTAATGACCAAATCATACAAGGAGACTTTTAGATTGATTTTCTGTGTTTCAACAGCAACTGGTTTCAAATGATTTCAGTACGCTTTAATCTAACCCCTTTGTTATCCATAACCTGTGACAGTCTCCTTTATTTTTTTGTCGAGTCACATTATAGTGACATGGCCCTGCGGCAGTCAGAAGGGACCAAACTCTCCCTGCATTCAAGGAACATTCAAGCATTACAGAGGGACTCCAGTGATTTGGCATTGCACATCCATAAAAGTAAGGGGCCTCACAGGAGACGGATTAAAAAAGAAATCAAAATCGTAGCAGCAGAGAGCAAAGATATCCTGACTTTTAGTCCCTGTACGAGTCAAGCTTCAAAAAACACACCAGATCCCACATTTTCTCAGACTCCAGAGCCAACTGTTCTCACAGGCTGACGGGTTCTCCTCCTGACCATAGACTGTATGTAAAGATGTGTTTCTATTTCTCACTGTACAAAAATGAAGCCAAAATATCCTGGATATAAGCGCTGCCATCCTGTGCTAGTGACGTCATTTGGAGCCAGAGACTGCACTTTTGTAGTCTAGGGTGTAATGAAGGCTGGGACACGATCTTTGACCCCACGGAAGCTATGGGGTATGACACATTTAATTGGAGCTGTGATGTTGGAGAGTTACAATATCAGGGGTTCAATATCAGCCAAGTTTCCCTTTACACGTCGTGTATTAATGATATACGTTTTTTCTCTGTTCCAAAACCAAAATCAAACCGAATCAAACTGAAAAGTGTAGGGTTAGCTAGCTAGCTACTGAAGATATAGCCTACTGAACACATGCTGCTTTTGCTTTTTAATGATTATAACAGTGAAACAAAGACCGACCCTGCTGTACAGGACCCAGTGAAGGGAAGCAGGGAAACTTTGCTGATATCCAACCAGCTGTGTGTCATCGCAGGCTACAGATCACAGCGTAAAAGTGATTCCTGCCCTTCCAATGGTGGAGGTCCAGGTGCGGGGGTGAAGCCAAACACTGTTCATCTGCACACACTGCGATGCCACACAGCTGGTTCGATATCAGCAAAGTTTCCCTTTATATTCATTATCTTGTGTGTCGATCAGCAGTGATGTGGTGGTTCACTTTTACACTGTGATCTGTAGTTCAGCTTTAGCTTCAAACTATCTTTGTCTTTTTAACCTGTTGTTGCTGCTGAGTCAGTTTGACATCCTGGATATATCCTTCAAACACAGACTGTAGACCCCTCTGTCTGCTTCTCTCTGGAATCACTCTTTCATTTTTCCAAAAACATGATCATATTTCTCCAGGGAGTGCCGTTAGTTACAGTGTGGGCTCCATGCTTACTACTAACATCACAAAGGGGTGGGGCTTAGCAGAAGGTCAATTATCCCCATGTTCTATGATAGAGCGCAGCTTTTGTTTTAACTCAACGCTATGACTTGTACTTTTAATCTCCTTGGTAGTGATCAGGAAGTGTAGTTGTGAAACATACATTTGTCTGACTCAACTGCGAGCAGCACCATTGATCGCTAGGACACCAATCAGCACACACAGCTGTCAATCATGACATCATGCCCCTTTTTATAGTATCAAATAACGAATTAAAACCAGACCAGAAAAACATACTCAGTGTGAAACCATCTTTAGGAAAAATTTATTTAAAACGTACTTCGATTGGCTCATTGGGTGGGGTTTACAACCTGTGCTGTACCTGAGATGTTATGGCTTCATTTTTGGGGAGCTATCATATCGTCCATCTTTACATACAGCCAATGCTCCTGATGGGTAAACTGAACTTCATGTGTCAAATTGGTGGAGAGTGCCCCTGAAATAATAAGCTGCCGAAAACCATAGTATTGATGAGCAATATAGCAGGACGTATCAAGAAGTGAATTTGATTATTTCTCGCACTATAACAGCTGCCGTTCAGCAGCCAGCATTTAAAGTTTTGAGCTAAAACACACAAAACAACCAGTATGGGGCTTCAGGTCTTCCCCAGCTGTATATAATGGATATATACAGCACAGATATGAAATGGACTGGTCCCAAATCACAGAAATGAGACGTGACCTGTCCTGACCTGAAGCTGTGCGTACACACTGGATCAGCTGTGGTTACTTTCCCGCGTCAAACTCCTCGCTACAGTTTCCAGGTGATGAGGTGTAAGGCACTGAGAGCGCCTCATGATAGTGCAATGGTCAGCTGTACCTTCGCTCTCACGAAAAATCCCAAACGGGGCCTAGTTTCCAAATAAGTGATCTATTCCTTCAAACCCGGTGGAGCCGTTCTGAAGGGACTGGGTAGGACACGCTGCTGCTGCACGATCCCAACGGTGTTTGTAAGAACTAATAGGGAACAAGCGATGGAGCGATGTAACAGATGCAACAGCAGCAGCGTACTGAGCTCGACTAATGGAGGTGAAGCTGCGTGTGTACAATGTACAGGAATATATGCACTTCTAAAAGAAGTAGAAACAGAAAACAGATGAAAATCTCACTGAATTGCTGTTTGACATTTATCTGTGAAACAAAACCCTGCTTTGGTGAAGCAGTATTTAAACGCACCATCACTATATAAAGATGATTATCGCATTCATTTGATAAAATGACAAAAAGGAAAACAGATTTTGACATTCTCACATTGTTTTGTTGAACGGGGAGCAGAAGAAGAAGGGAAAGGTTTGATTGTGTAATACTGAACACTCTCTATGTTCATGCAGTGTTGAAATACGAGAATACTGAGAAGTGTGTGGCAGAACCTTCATCTGCAAAGTGCAAAGGCCTGATCAGCACATGTTAATTTGAGATTGAGCAGTTATTACCTCATAGATCCTCTCAATTTAAAGGAATGTGTGATTATATGTCCAATGTTAACACGAGCTGCGTAAAGCACAGAAATAAAGGGATGCTGTCTAACAACATTTTATTACTGAATCCACTGATGAGTCTGGTTTTTATTTGGCTTAAACACAACACTGCTTCTGCCACAAACTTAAAAGATAATGCAGTCTCTGAGGAAGCACATGGCGGTGAAATCGAGAAAATAAAAAAAAAATTAAAACACAAACTCAGAAAGCAGGCCTGCCTGTGACCAAAACGTCGGGACTCAGCAACAAGAAAAAATAAATAATTAAAATTAACCTAAAAACAAAAATATATATATTTATATTCTACAATCCGAGATTCCACCATTTACTGAAGAACAAGAAACTCTGCAGCAACGGGAGGTTGGAGGAGGGACATACAGAGTCTGCTCTCTTTGACCAGGGCAGGACACGTTACTGTATGTCTGATGAAGATGATAAAGACAGTACCGTGACGTGAAGGAGCCGAGAGGAAGAGGGATTTACAAAGAGACACAGAGGTGGAAGAGAGATGCAGTGTCCAGATGTGACTTTTGGGCTCACCTGCCAGAGCTGAGAAAGTAATTTTAGACGGACCAAAATAATTAACATACATTTTTCCTGACAAGTGCTTCACTGCTGTTCAGTGTAGAGAATCTTAGAGAGCTTATTTTATCTTTTCTAATGACCTGATGTGAGCCGCCACATGGGGATAACACACACAGCCGCTCTGTGTAGAGCCGGCTTAACAAGCAGAAAGAGCCGCTTTATAGATACAGACAAAGACTTTACAGAGAAAACTGCAAGAACTGAAGTCTGTATTTTACTAAAGCACTCGACTGTGAGTGTCTCAAAGTGACACCAGCCTGTGTGGCAGGTGACCCTCGCTGATTTATCTACCGTCATCTGGCTCAGCAAGTGTTAATTTTGGACCCTGGACAGGCAGTAAAAACGTGAATGAATGAATGGACACATGGCGGGTGGGGATGGGGGGAGGGTGGGGTTGGGGTCAGGAGGGGGTGCTGCTGCAGCTTGTTAAAAAGCACAGTAAAAATCTTTGATATTTACACTGAGGAAAGTGAATACATTCAGGCAGCAAAAGGAGGAGGACGGCCTCTCCCCTGTACGAGGTACGTTTGGCACTGCTAATACTCAACCCATCCCCGCACACGCTCTCCGCTACAGTCCTCGTTTCGTTCCTTTCTCTCCTGTCCCGTCGTCAAGTCAGCCAGTGAGTCAAGCTAAATCCTGACGTCTGAACGTCAACGTGTCACCTCTGCTCTGTACGATTCGTTCATGTGAAACTCCGAGGGTTGAAGTGGTAAACGCTGAAGCGCAGAGCCGGCAGAGCTTTCCTGCGACTGTCTCTCGGTGAGACAGGAACCGGGCAGATCCAGTCCTCCCCGTGTCCACCCCCCCTCCGCTCCCTGCTTCAATCAGCAGGAGTCTTTGGTTCAGAAGGCACATGTGTGCATCTCCCCACAGAAACCCTCCTGTATCTGTTTTTATTTTCTTTTAAATAATCTCCTTTGATATGAAAAACCCAGACAGTGATCAGGGCCACCCGGGTTCTAAGGGTTCTTTCTCCCAGAGTCGATCCATTTCTCAGTTTCCTGTTTCGTAGTCCTTTGGGAAAGGCAGAAGGAGACTGTGGGTGTGGGTGTAAACTCAGATACCGTTGGTCAGGTCTGTGATGATGTTGGCCTTTACCAGCTTGCGGAGGAACTCCTTCTCCTTGGATATGTTGTGTGTCCATGACTGTGGGAGAATCAGAGGAAACAACAAATTCAGGATGACACGAAAAATAACCAGTGATCATTGTGAGAATACTTCTATATGCACCGAGGCCTGTCGGTTTCAGACTTTCCTATTCCCAGTGTCTATACGTGTGGGTGTTCATGTGTGCATATATATGAGTAAAGCCACACTGGGTCAGCTTTCCTCCCTGCTGTGCTATGAGGATTCAGTCCAGTGGGCCGATGTGTAACCAGAGCCGATGGTTCCTGTGCGGTGCTTTGGGATGCAGAGACTGAGAAACGGCCAGAGAGCAAATGAAGGAGGCAAAGGGTGGAGGAAGAAACGTACAGGAGGGAATAGGAGGGAGAAAAAAAGAGGAGAGCTACAGGAGGTTGGGCCCTGCAGCTGCCTCTGAGTCTATCCTGCTGGTTCAAGACTCTCCTACGGCCTGTCTGGGTCGGACCTCCTACCTACGTGATGGGTCACAGCAGGACCAAAAGGAACAATAAGCTACAGTTTTATTGGAGATTAACATAAGGCTGTGATGTCCGGAGCCAGACTGAAATCTATTTCTGCTGTCAAAAATCATGTTTAAATAATAAATCTGAAGAACATTTAAAGAAAAAAAAAAGGATTTCAAAATGCATCAAAACACAGCCCCCAAGCCTCGGGGATGGCAGGCTGGTGTTTGTTGTTTGGTTGACAGCTGAGCTGGTAGAGGCCCAGAGACTTGTCCAAAAGTTGAGTGCTGGTAAATATAGCTTACAAGTCAAGGACAGAAAGTGTTTTGTTAGCAGACTAAGGACGGGCACCACTTAGCATCCAAACTGTGCGATGTTGACATTTGCAGGTAAATGTTTACTCTGTTCAATATGGTACATCTGGCTCGCTAATTAGCTTGTCAGCCTGTAAACTGACATTAGGAGTGTAGCTTTGCCCTGGTGGATTTGTTTGGTTGACAGCAAGATAAGGCGCAACACCAGACGTGTCCTTGTTTGTAGGAGGAGAAGGAGGCATTAGCTGGAGAGCTTATGTGGTTTGCGGTTCTCAGCCTATTGCTCTTTTTGTGTTGTGTCACGGCTGCTGTCTGGCTGTTAGCTGAAGACATCATAAGCACAATGATAGAACACTGATGATAAAATGCTTGCTGCAAATAAGTTTAAAATGAAACGGCAAGACGGATATCTAAGAAAAAAAGCAGAATTACTGTCTCACAGTTGTATGCCTCTGCTAACCCAAGTTGCAGTTGCATTTAACATCCAATTCACCCAAGATAAGTGTCACTAATTCAGGATCTGACCAAATGTCTCTCCTTGTATGACTTAAATATGATGTTGAGTAATGGCCAGGAAAGTGTTTGTGTCACATTATGATGTCACAGTGAAGTTGACCTTTGACCTTTAGGATATATAATGTCACTACTTCATCATGTTATCATATTAGATATTTCTTTGAAATTTTGTCATAGTTACTGCATGAATTGCTTGAGTTATGGCAAAATACACGTTTTGTGAGGTCAAATTGCCCTTGACCTTTGACCTTCAACCATCAAATTCTTATCAGTTCATTCTCGAGTCCAAGTGGACGTTTGTGCCAAATTTGAGGACATTCCCTCAAGGCCTTCTTGAGATATCGTGTTCACGAGCATGAGACGGATGCCATGTCACAGTGACCTTGACCTTTGGCCACCACAATCTAATCAGTTCATCTTTGGGTCAAAGTAGACGTTTGTGCCAAAGTGGGCAGACATGGAGCATCATTAAAAGGATATGTACATGACATTCAGAGCACATCTATGATTCAGAGTCTGGGGCTGGATTGTCTGCACACAGTTCTTAACATGGAGGTGGGTGAGCCGGCGGCTAGCGGCGCTAACTCAATAAACAGAATCAACAGCGGCAACAGTACAGTGCTAATGCTGTTAACCTGAGGGGACTGGAGGGAGGGCGCTGTGCTTCTGCAACTACCAATATCAGCGGTTACTGCTGTGTGACAGCAGTGCAAAGCAGTGGCCATTACAGTAGCTACCCAGGGACTAACATTACGACACACAAGAGAAGTAGCTTGACTTCACTCTCTGCTCAGGACGCCATTACTTTAAATATCTTTACATAGAATATAATGGTTTGCTGCCATATGAATGCCGTAAACAGCTGTGTTAATATTAATTTCAAGTCATATTTTGTGCGTCCTGATTATCTCTCATTTTAGCTCTGATTTCCTCTCCTCCAATATCGGAGGGAAATATCTACGTCTTTAGCTGCTAGGTGCAACACTATGCTCACCAGCTAGCTGCTACCTGCCTGCTGCGGCTGGAAATGAGGTTGATGAGAGCTGTGAGAGTGAATCGAGATTTGTTTGTCAATACGAGCCACCCCTTTCCACATACAAGTTTCATTTGATCCACTGCTGATATAAAAATATTTACCATAGCAGCTTTATTAAATCTATTTGTCGATAAGTTTCACACACCACAGCAGATGAGCTCAGTAGCATCGCACTGTCTTCAGTGATTATTGTGACATCAATTTTTGCGTATCTCGTCTAATTACACAATTTCCGTGACGCTTCAAAGCACCCATCCAGATAGGAAACAGGCTCTTTTTCCAAAGCAGTGGAATAAAACGTGGCTCATTTCACGGTTCCAGAAAGCCAAACAGCCCTCGGGGGAGTGGCAGCGGTTAAAAGTGTTCCAAACAAAAAAGCCCGAACTATTCCCATTAATTAGCCATGTGTGGCTGATGATGACAATGTTGATGAAGATGATGATAATGAATGCCAAAGGTTCACTGAGAGTTTAGACAAAGGTTATCATCATACTGAGCTCATGGTTTACACACGTCAGCGTGCCAGTGACATCTTTGATTCCACTGGGTTTCAGCGTAAACACCGAGAGGAAGACTTGACTGATGAAGGGGAGAGAGATCCGTCATGAGGGCGTTTAGAAAATGATTGTTCAAACGACGCACTAACAGTCAGCATGTTGATGCAGTGGCTGGGGAGAGACCAGTGCCAAAATTATAGATGCAACGTTTTGATGTTTTCATTCTTCTGTTTCAGTTAGTTTTTGTGTAGTTTCATGTCCGCAGTACTCCAAAGAAAAGAGGATACAAGAGAAGTTCAGAATATGCATCATATTATTGGTTTTCTTTTAGTTAAAAAAACTAACCTAACTAAACCAAATGAGCATATTTAAACTGATGGCACAATTATCATACATAAAAAATGCCCCATATGACACAGTTACACTGCAACACACCGCAGACATTTGTCCTCCCACCAGTTTTAAAAGCACCAAAGAAGCTTCCATTGAACTCCCATATCTGAATAACTTCATCTGTCAGAGAACAAGGAGCCGATCAGCACGAGGGACAGATCCCATTAATGCAACGCCACACATTCTGCAACAATGTTTGTCAAGCTCAGAACTGTCATATCTTTGGATGCAAATACAAAAGCTGAGAAGTACCATTCATGCACAATTCTTAAACTAATAATACCGTCAGACTAAACAGTGACGGCTTTGTAGTGAATGTATTTTGGCTGTCGGCCAGTTCACCTCTTCCCTTTCCCTCCTTCACAAGGGTGGTGGTCCCTCCTCATCAAAGATTACAGTCATTTGTTTCTTCAGTTATTCGTCAGTGGCCGGAGAGAAGCCAGAAAACATTGTTCTCATTAGCATGGAGTAGAAATCGGCTCATTTAAGAGCGCCTTCATAATAAATGATGTGCCACATTTTTACTTTTTAATGGGCTTCATTTCACCAAAACATGCCAGACATAAATGCTGCGCTCAGATGTTCAAAAACTCACCTCTTTAATGGCGGACATCTTGACAGTCTCGTAATAGTGCAGAGGTGCGTGGGGCGTGTTCATGTCGTAGCCGAAACCAGCCACCGCCACCTCGTCACAGTTATGCAGTGCCATCGTTATAGCGACTGTTCCCAAAGTTGGAATGTTCTGGAGTGGAAAACAAAGATGGAGGCAGGTCAGAACATCACAGTGCACACATACTTAAACACACACACACAAGCCAGGAGCGTTTGTTGATAAAAATGTATTTGTTATGATTTTATCAGACAATTTTGAAACTGATTCTGGTTTCTGAAACTAGTTCAAAGACAAATGTCAGATCTAGAGTGAGGATACATGACCAGAGCCCTACAGGACACATCAGGCCGGCTTTCAGACAGATATTTACAAAGTTTGCTTTTCCAGTCGGGTTCAGCCTAAACCTGAGGGACCTACTGTCTGTGTTGGGCTACTTTTTGTTCAGTGCTGGGGTTCGTTATTTACGTAAACACACTTGAACGCAACATAAAGACTATTTCAGGTGGTAAATATTCATGTACATTTACCTTAGCTAGCTCTATGTGGAGGACGTCAAACAAAATCTGTCACCACCTAACATTACCCAAAGATTGGGATACTTCCTCGGGGGCATTCTGACAATACCAGCTAGCAGCAGCAGCAGTTAAGAGGCTTCAACTTTTGGAACGCAGCAGCGCACACCGCATGCCATGTAACAAGGAACAACCAATCACAGCCGACAGATATCTTTCCCCTTTCTCGTAAATATCAATCTGTGATAAATATGGGGGAGATGTTGATCATTTGAGTGCAGAGCTGCCAGAGCTTTACATCTGTCCCACGGACGATAGGCCTACACACTTATAAACAGCACGTGGAGGAAGATCTGCTCTGCAACCTGCCACTGCACTCTGGAAAGCTGGCACAAAAAAGGCACATAAGTAGCGCCCAGTGCCCGACCTCTCATTTACCAGGCGGTTAAAGACGCGGCATGTGTACGGCCTCTAAGAGAGCTCATAGGGATCTTCTTGACATACGCCAATAGCAACACTCAAATTTTTTACCGCTGATAACGCTGCGTAATGTGTGCGTGTGTGAGACGCGTTAAAACAATTAACCTTTAGCCTATATAAAACAATGCCTTTTAACCATCATTTACAAGGTGCCAACTGTTTAATCACTGTATACAAACAAGCTGTAACCATGGTAACAACAATAGCGTGACAAGACCAAACTCAGCCGACATTACCTGCGTCGGGCTGGGGTCTGGTTCGGACAGAAATATGCGTCCCAAGCCGCACTCCTGTCCGATCCCTCTCATGTATCTGCTTCCTCCCTCCCCTGTGCCTCTGTCTTTGTTCTGCTCCACTGCTGCTAACTGACTTTGAGCACTTGGTGATTAACTATTACCTTTAAGACTCGACCCCTGCAGACCCCTGCTACGACACAGTGATCTACAGGGTTGAACTGTGCTTCCTAACCGCCTTGGGCTGCCAGAGATCTGGGGGGTACAGGGGCTGTGTGTGATTGTGTGTGTAGATGTTGGAGAACAAGAATGAGGGGAAAAAAGAGTGTGTGTGTTGGAAAAAAAAGTGGGTGCAGAAGAAAGAGCGGAGGGAGGCCCCATTTAAATCATTACCCTGATTTGCAGCCCTCAGGGTAGGTGGAGCTGAACCAGCAGCTGGCCAACCCCCTACTGCGTGTTCTAATACAGATTAATTTACACACACACACACACACACACACACACTCGCATACACACTCAACATAAACACCAGTGTAACAAATAGGCGTCCTCATTAATTTCCACGTACATAAACATAAACTATGACTCTCAAACAGAGATGGGAACGTGTTCGGGGGAAAGAATGTGCCAAATCATACAACCCTGCAGCCGGTATTGTACGAGACAACACTGCAAACACCCAGACACAAATGTGCACACACAAATGACCCTCTCTCTCACTCACACTCACACACACACACACACACACACACACACACACACACACACACACACACACAGGCCAGATGCCCACATGTTGAACACATGTTGCAGAGTGGAGTTCATGCAGGGGTGTTCTGGTGGCCCCAGAGGGCAGAGCCACAGTGATACGCTCCTCATGTCTTCTCCAATTCTTTAACAATATCCCCCTTACCGACAAAACATGAATCCAAACATCATCATTACTTTATATTTTCCTGCCGTTTATTTCTCTAACAAAACGTTCTCTGATTCAGCAGTCTCAGGTCCAGACAAACATGGTTCATAAGGAACGCAAATACGTCAATTTCTAACATCCAATAGAAAAAGAGTGCTGTAGAATTCAGACTGGAACAGGGGTACAGCAGGTACTCAACATTTAGGCAATGTCAGCAATTAAAAATGGTTTGGTATTTCCACTGAATCTTTGAGTCTGCTTCTTTTATTTAGAAAATGGTGGAGGTAACGCCGCCATTCTGAGGTAAAGAACCTCCAAGAGACACAGATGATAGCACAAACATACTTAATTAAAATGTGTTCACGTCCAACTAAATGTCCATGCTTTCACATTCCTTATCTGTGCTGCGTGATATTAAGCTTCCAGGTTTGGTAAATCTAGACCGCCCATTTCTTTTGGCAGTTTAAGGTATTTCATTTTTATTCCTGGTTTCCTGTTATTCCATGTGAATTTCATTAAAATAGAATCCCAATGTTTGAACACGTTAGAGAAAATATATTTGGGTAGTTATTTGAAAAGGAATAAAAATCTTGGTGATATATTCATCTGTGCAATTTTAACTCTTCCAAAGGGTCTTGTTGGCAGTGTTTTGATGTGTGTGTCTGTGTGTGTATATGTGTGGATTTATGGTGCCTGTCGCTGTGTCCTATGTTAGTATAATGTATCCTCTGATTTAAACGCATCAGTTAGGGTACGGTCACATGTGAACGAATGCAGGCCAATGACTATCACTTACTTGTTGGCTAATGTTGGCTACCTGCTAATAAACACCACAAAACATGATGTAATTAGTACATTTCCATTGTCTTCCGATCCACGCCTCTCTCCTGACTCACTGCCAGCCAGGGAGCATCTTTTATGTGGGGCAGTTGGTGTGTTTTTTATGGCCAGTATCACACTATTGGCTGGTTAAACACAGCATCTCCTCTGCACAAATTCCTTTGCTACTGGTTAAGGCTGAAACTTCGCGGTCAGAGTTCAATAAAATTCACCCCTCTGCTCGCAATGAATGGAATTGAACAAGAGGCAAATACACAACAATGTTAATTTCACTCTTGTGTGACTGTACCCTTATCAGTTAATTATATCCTACAAACAGATATTTATATAACCAGTTAAATTATATACTACGAACTAATATTTATGTGACCAGTTAAATTATATCCTGTGAACTGTTATTTACGTAACCAGTTATTTTATTTATTTTCCTTTTGTATCTGTCACACTTTCTTTGAATGTATTATTTCATTTTCCTCTTTTCTCTATTTTATGACCTGTAACTTCAGTTTTATTATGTTATATAATTTCTTAAAATGCAAAAAACCTTCAGTAAAACCCAGTTCAAGAGCAGATCATATTCATCTTGAGAAAGATAGTGACACTTGACAAAAAGGACATTTCAGTGCCACGACATTGCTACAGCTGTTGCCTGATCAGAGCTCCTGTTACATGAGTTAGAAACACAACTTATAAAATGAAGGTGAAAGGCTTTTGATTGTATTTTTTCTTTCATCAATTATTTGAAAAGACTTTTGCAGGGCACAGTGTTGTACTGATAATGACCATTTCAGCATGTTCATGTTTCCCTTGGTGTTACTTTTTAACGATTTTCTTAAACTGATCTCGGCATGTGTCTTACCCCTTTGCCCATGAGGCCATTGTTGAAGGGCAGGCCTATGAACTGGAAGGCAGCCTCCTGGATGAAGTAGGGATTGAGGATTCTCATCTCTGTCGGCTCCCGAGGCACATAGTGAGCCACCGACTTCCAAAAGCCCTCTATGCCCCTCTGTGGTATTGGCAAGGAAATCAGACATAGGGGGGAAAAAAGAAGGAAAGACAAACACAAAATTAGATTTCAACATAAATACTGGACTGTTTTGTCTCGGCAAGGCCGGAGTCATGAGCATAAAACACAAAGCTGACGTCCGCATGATGCCACCTCCACGGTGGACAGCCAACTGCAATTTACCAACTCAACATCAAAGTGAGATTATCGTCCGTAACACTGACATAAAACACAGAAGCCAACCAGAAGCCAGACCCCTACCAGCACTGATTAGGGAAATGGCTTTTGGGCCTTTAATGGATGAAGTCAGGGTGAGGGGCTCGCAGGACATCAGTAATTACGACTCCTAGCAGGAGGAGAATCAGGGAGTGGGTGAGGGGTGCAGCTGCCCCTGAGTGCTGAGTGCTTTACTGCCCCCCTCTTAAAGGTTTCATTAGTTGTAGAGAAGAGTGTTGAGAACTCATTAATATGAAGGATCTTATTGTTTGAGCAAATTATTTTATTGATTTGTCTAAATTCTAGAGAACAAAGTTGCTCCAAATGCACCTTAACACACATCGTAACATCAGTGTAGGACAACAGCAGACACAAATTTGCTTTCACTTTGTTTCACTCTATTTAAGAAGAAAAGAAAAATAATTACGTTATTTTTCCATCAAACCTAAAACCAGAGGACGGAGAAAAACATGACTGATAAGGATGATTAACTTTTAACAAGTATGTTTACACGCACGGACTCCAGATTTTCCTTCCCATTATTGGTTTGATCTTCTCCACTTTTCCCTGACATGCCCTTATAAGGATTCTCTCCAACTTTCCAATCAGAACCGACTGCTTCTCGATCACAACATCTGCTCTCATGACAGACAAGTTGCACGTTCAGTGGCAGTGTTTGCTCAGGCTTGATGAAGGAGCGTGCTGTGTGCTTTAAGATTAGTATACTGATGAACTGATTTTTAATTGTGGAAAACTGGTGGTTAACCGGCACATATACACATATGCTGGCCTGACTCGGCCCGTCAGCCCAGTTTAACTTGGATCTGTATCTCCATGTCTCAGGGCTACCTCCTTAAAGATTCGTCTTTAACTTATGACGTGCTTGTGCTTGTGAAGCAACGGAGCATTTTTTTTTATGTCTGCCTCACAAGTGTTAATGTTGTCAACAACTTTCTTACAGTTGTTTGGGTTTATTTAATTTTCTCTCACCGCAACATGAACATGAGTTCTCCTCCACTTTGCTTGTAATGTCTCAGAAACACAGGTGTAGTGCTGCTAGAGTGCACCGTTACTTAACTCCACCACTTTTTTCCTCCAAGTGAGGATATAGAATATTCAGTTTGCATAATCTGTTTAAAATTAACATACTTTTTTAAACGCTTGAAGATCCAATCATCACTTAAGCATATGTCATGCAATAAGTACACAAGAACGTTGTCAAAGTTGTCAAATTGCCATTTAAAGTGTGTTGATTGACCCAGGACGTCAAATCATGCATTGAGTAACATGCAAGTTACATTATACCTTAAAAGTTAAATTATTTGCATTCATATGAAATAAAAATGACTCTTCTGACCTCCTGGTAAGTCCATCTTGGGCACAACTCGTTGTGTTTAAACCGATCATGGGAAAGCATATCATGATTTGACTCGTCATGGCCTACAGTGCCAGTGGAAAAGCCCTACAGCTGTGTTGACAGAGAAGTGTTTCTATGGCCCATGAAATCAATCTGAAAGTGACTGTCGGTGTCGTCATACCATCTACATGACTTCTATAGATTTTTAAAACATATTTTTGAAGCCATTGTTTTAGGTGTGGACATTTAGTGTCTGCTGTACTTGTACAATTGGAACAACCCAAATCAGAGTCCCTATTAAACATCCATGGTTAAATATTGCATTTGAAAGGAAATGGTTTAATCACACCTTGACCTGCGGGTGTTCCGTGACACCTCCGGTCTTATTATACAAGACAATCATCATCATTAGTCGCTAGGGCAACCTGTCAGACAGGCCGGCAGAGCGACCTAAATAATATTATGCAACTCAGATGAAATGCACTTGTTCAACTCGGTCAAACCACAACAGCCACTGAGTAGCAGCAAACTGAGACACAGACTCACAAAAAGGTGCCCTTGAAAATTATAGTCTCTCTTCCTCATGCTAATAGCGAAGATTACACCTCCAATAAATCAGTCTCCTTTACAGCATTATTTCCAATAATGCAGCAAATAAATGTGCAACCAGCTCTCTGTGCGTGATTGACTCGCCTGACAGTGCGACTTCCTAGAAGGCACGAAGCCAATACGGTCAGCAGATGTAAATGGGAATCACCTGTTCAAATAGTCAAGCACCCGCCCGGCCGCCTTTGATAAAGCAATGCACGACTGTGTGTGTGTGTGTGTGTGTGTGTGTGTGTGTGTATGTGTGTGTGTTTGTGTGTGTTGGCAGAGGCAGTAGCAACAAGTCTGCTGGCTTTGTGGCTTTAACAGTGGCGGCTCGTTTTGAACGTGGGCCCGGCTCTGTGCCTTCGGCAAGCTGTGACAGGAACAGCAGCTCATCTCTCCTGTCAACACAGCTTGTGTTTGCCAGGAATCTATTTAGCTGTGCTGTTTGGATGTGTGCACGTCTGTGTATGCTCAATAAAAGAGAGTAATGCATTTTTTTCTTTATTCTAGGAACGAGAGAAGCTAACGACACACAACATACACACCCCTCCGCTTTACACAGCAATGACCCGACATGTACGTAGACACAAATGTCACGGGGTGGGGATCTCTTTGAAGATGTTCAGACAACTGGCAGAGTACAGGTGGCTTTGAGAAATGTAAGAGCAATTAGTATGTATGGATTCAGGCCTGTCAGAAGGGAGGGGGTTGTGGGTGCAGTTATGAGTTTAGGAATGTGGGAAGGTCCTTATATCAAAGGTCACTAACTCAGATCTCTACCAGTTTAGGATGCACAGGACAGGGAAAATTAACCTTCTGAGACCCGCAGGATCACTGTTGACTGTCTTTAACTGTCTTTAAGAGGCTACACTCATTTTTAATCATTGTTTAATTTATCATGTCAAACTAGACAACCTAAAGCTAGCATGACATAGTTGGTACCGATGGATGCCTGTTGGGGAGGTCAGTAAATAATGCTCCAAAGTTAGGCTTAATTTTGACGAGGGAAAAACTAGCATGGCCATTTTCACAAGGATCCCTTGACCTCTCACCTCTAGATATCTGAATGAAAATGAAAATATGAACATGCCCACTTTATGCTAATCCCATGCAGTATTGGGCAGAAACCAATCCAGTTTTTTGTCTGCTGTATAAATGTGTTATTTTCACCTATTATAAATCTGGTGTATTTGATTATTCAGCATGGTGGAGTCCTTAAACTTGGACATTGGAATTGCATATATTGGGTATGACTGGAAAGCTGAGACTCTTGTGGACACAATGAGCCCAACTGTATTCATGTGTGATGTTCGTCCATTTAACTGTAGTGAGAGCTTTATTTGAAACTTGACATCACTGTACAAAATGACCTATTGTGACCTCTAGGATAATCACAACCTCATGGAACTTTACAGCCACGAACTTGAGACCTTGGGCAATGGGACGATGTTTGGATTTCTTAAGTTTATTGACATTAACGGGTTCCTGAGCAATTTCCAGAACAGAAGTGTTTGCTATCCAATTGCCAAAAAATGCCAGGAATCTCCAAATGTCAAGAGGTATTGGCACCAAATCACAGCATGGATTCTTCTATGGTGTTACTCAAGGTCTTGGTGTGTTAATGTGGTACTTTGGAGGGATTTATGACAATTTTTCAATTCATTTTTTCACCAAATCTGTGTAACAAATAGTATCAACCTAAAAATTGATACAAAAAAATTGTGCAACACAACTGAGCATGGGAATGGCCATCATACACATCCATCATAATGTTTTAAGAACCTATACACTCAAAAGAATAGGCGGCTGACCAAAACACAATGTGTATTTCAGAATTATGACGAGAAAAACTTGACACAGTGCAAGGCTGCATCTAAAAATAATTTTCATGTTCCCAGCTTTCTGATGATGTATACCACTTTTATGTGGCATATACTGTTGATGTGCTATCTCCTGCTAAATATCCCCTGTCCCCCTTAAAAAAGGCCACCATGGGTCTATGGTGGGTCTCACAGGGTTAATGATAACACTCCATCCTCTCAAACTACTCCAGAGGAGATGTAGAGTGACAGCAATGAAGACTTTTTGGGTTGGAATACTAAAATGTGCAACAATGATACAAGTTGAGTTTTAATAACAGGTCTCATTTGGTTTGATAAAAAGTTAAAACAACCGTGTAAATTCATGAGCAATGGTGGAAATTTCCGTCAAAGACTGCCGTGCAGAAGCAGTACTCAAAGCTCAAAGCAAATAGCCTCCAGGGAACAGGATGTGGCTTCCACTGCGGACTGACCGCTAACCTCTTCGTGAGTGTGTATTAGTTTGTCAAGAGAAACACTGTTGAGCCAGTGGCATTTGACCATTACTGAACAGGAAGCTGCAGAGTGCTCCTGCACCACGTACTCACCAACCCTTGACATACACACATGCTCAAAGGTGAACAGAAGTGTGCAGCTTTGGTGTTTGGGGCTGTTGCTGGGCTGTGGTCAGAGAGGAAATGGCTGTTTCCCTTCTCCTGCGACAGCTTTATGTTTAAATTGGTCTGGATTATTAGATTTAAGTGTGTGTGCACAGGGCTGTGTGCTCCAATAAAGCACCTGTTAAAACAACCTTGACCTCGGAGAGTTAATTGTTTGCAATGGAAGGAGATATACTGTAGAGACGTCGAAATAAGCCAGTCAGAAGTAAACTGAAACGTTACAATTCGACTTCTGCAGACATTAGTCAAGTTTCCATCCAAATTTAGGGCAAATTCTAACCAAATTTCCAGGAACTTTGCGAAAGAAAAAGAGAATTAATGCTGTTAACGTGAATATTAGGAATTGTGTGTTTCTCAAACAGTTGGTGGCACCAGTTCGTCAGTCATGGGACACTGAACCATCGCCATGAAACCAGGAACAGGGTGGAGTAAGATGACATAATCACAAGCGTGCCAGTCAAGCCTTACACAAATGAAAACAATGTTGAAAACGTGATTGAAAAATAGGATGTGTGTTTCATGTATAAAATTGAGGAACGTTAAGGTTTCCACATCTGCCACCATTTTTCATCTCTCTTTAGTTGAGCTCAAGCTTCATTCAACATTTAAGTTACTTCTTGTACAAGTTTGTTTCCATTGCCATTTGTCACATTTTGCTTTTATCCATATACCAACTTATCCACCTCAGCCAAGCATAATAACTTTTTTGCAATTTCTTTTTTTGCCCTGAACTTCCGCTATTTCCTCCCAGGTATTTTTATGTGCAAATTGAAATGCATATAAAAGCAGGTGGACGGAAACTTTGCCATCTGAGGTTGTCCTCCTTTAACCTTTCAACCTGCATCTTGACTGTCATAAGTATAAAGGAGTCTTGAACTAGGGACGTGTGCAATTTGTCAACGAGTCAATTAAACGTTGCTAGCCTCACTAGTTGACACCAGAAATAAAAGTCTGTTAAGCGTATTAATAAAATTATTATGATTTTATGTGATTGCATTCACCAAATGAAAATGCAGTTATAAGGTACGTTTCCTTACAACAAAGAATGCTGTTTTCAATAAATGTTCTTTGTTAACTTGTATTTAGGGAGTTCATGTCATGTTTTGTAGGATAATGTGCTGCACATTTCAGCAGCGTTTAAAATACGATTTGGTCACTTGGAAATGTGATTAACAATTTCAAAAGGCTCTTGAAATATTTAAAGTATTTTTTGGACATTGTTTCACCGTAGTGATTAAACTGTGCTCAATTTTGACTGCTTTCTGGGTGTTTTCCTACTTCTACTCTAGTCAACTAGTTCAAATTTCCATTTAAACATCAGGGAACTTAGTCGTAATAAATATCCCTACGTTGAACAAACACAAAGTTAGACACATCTTAGGCAGGTAAATATATTTTGGTGTAATGACGTTATCCATTCTCATGACAACACAGAAAACTTCCCTTTTATTGCTTCCCTTCCCATGTGTTAATGATGCGAAAGGTGGTGCCATTAATGCATTACTGTGAGTAGACTAATACCATAAAAGCACTCAGTTTCTTTATGTCGGTGTTTTCAGTTACAACAGAAGCTTTGTAAAGGCTAAGTGTATTTGTCTTGTAATTTCACAGCTGTAGGAAAATCACTGCTATACAAACCATCACCAAAGGAGCTTAAAGCACAGGATTAGAGCCAGACAATGTCAGAGGGTGAGGAGAAGACCTACTGTAAGCCACGATGATGGATCAAACAGATGGAAAAAGTGATGTAGACTACAGAGGGTAAAGCACAATGACAAAATGAGTGCTTAAATGGGAAATGTACAACATTCTGAAAATGCAAAAATAACTACCTAAGATTTCACTTTTAGGACTGCGATCAAAATGTATCACTTGGAGTTTGGACCCAATGTCAACGCTAGGGACAGGCGGAACAGTTCATACTGCACTTAAATGCACCACTTCAATAAATACAGGGAATGCAGGCTGGTGAGGCAACAGAGAGAGTCAATGTTCAGTTTCAGAGTCCCCAGGGGAACAGAGTCAGGCCGCAACTCTCCACGTGGAAGGCCGTAGCAGCACACAGGTGAGTTGCTGGTGTCCACCAGGCACACACATACAGCAGACAGTTCAATAGCGTGCAAGGCAGGGGGCAGGCAGAGAGCGACGTCAGAGGAGCTGAGAATCCAACACCAGGAGAACTCACTGAGAAACGAGTCTCTCCGATACGAAGCCGGCTGAGGACAGAGGAGAGCTAGACAGCAGCGATTAAACATGGAATCTGCGGCGCACACTCAAAGGCAAGGCGCATTGCTGCGCAACGAAGCGATCCACAGCTCAGAAGACCACAGGTGACTAGACCGGTAAATTCACTTTGGAAAGCTGTGCCGTCCTTTCCAGAGAGTCGTGAGAAACAGGCGAACTGGGATCAGGGGGGTAGAAGCAGAGCTTGTGGTCAAAGACAGAAGGCATTGTGGTTTACCGGGGATCAGACGAAGCAGGTGAGTCAGAGACTGGCGGGATCTATACCGAAGAAGCAGTCCGGAAATGCTGGAAAGTCTTGCATGAGGCGAAGAATAACGTGGCAAAGGAGAGTCGGTGAAGACGGCGTCTTTATAGTGACAGGGGGTAATGATTCACAGGTGAGCGGCGTTAGCCTGATGAAGTGGGCATGGAGGACTGGCAGGTAGGTGTGGTGACGAGGCAGGGTGAATGGAAAATTACTGAATGGGCTGAGAAGATGGCATGTATGGAGGATGAAAAGTGCCCAATGTGACACAAATATCTCAGTCAGCACAGTTAAGATCATGTACAAAAATACTAAAAATATGTGAAAAGCTAACTATGGACTATTGGTGGAGAAAACTGAAATTAGGATGGGCATAAATATGATGACATGAATCCTTTTTTAGTTGCAGAAAACTGAAAAAAAAGCACAGTTGCACTTAACTCCATCTAAATATAACATGCCTAAATAAGGAACAGCTTGATTTAGAGCCGGGACTTATCCAACCTTACGTTTATGGCTTTCAGTGTGGTTTGGTTTCAGTGCAGCCAATGAAATTTAACTCACCTTCAAACTAAAATGTTTCTACGTACTGGATGGAGCAGAAAGCTTAGTTTATAGTTCCCAAGGAACTGAGTGAAAAGTGCAGAAATATGGAGCACTTTAACATGAGAGGAAAGAACAAAAAGTTGCACATCTGCTTGGTTACTACAGGTGGCTCTAAAGCCCTTCAGTGTAAACAAATACAAACAAACCTCCACTTTCTGTCGGCCACAAGTAGTAAATCCAGCCACAATCTTGTCACCAGATACAGTGTATGTCTGATTCCAAAGTTTCGACCTATCCTTGTGTGTTCTCCAGATAATCTCTTAATACGCCTGGAATGACGACACAGATGTTCGTCCCTCCTTGACAGGCAGCCATCAGACGATTTGGCTCTATCTGGCTGTCTGAGGATGTGGTTGTGTTTGATGTTTATGGAGAGGACGACTCAAACGAGGTGGACTGAATTCCGGAAAGTAGACTTAGAGCAATTTAGAAACGAAAACGGCAGCCCCGAACTGCTAACGATCACAATTAAGGTTGTTCTGGAGGTCATTAGCACTGTGTACATGTTAGACCTTTGAGTTTACAAGTTGCAGTGTCTCACCACATAAGTGCTCCACTGAAGAGGCACCATTTCAGAAAGAATGTTTGAAAGCAAAGAGGTTTTCCAAAGCAGCTGGTAAGTGCTGAGATGCACAGCGGGGGTTTGCTGTTTCTAAAATCCTAAAGGTAAAATTTTGGACAGCTTTAGTTATTTTATTGCCGTTTGTTAGCCAGGAATCTGAAGCATTCACCAATTTGCCTTTGCTTTTCTCAACACATACAAAGACCTCTGCCCTCATTGAGGTCATGGTGGTTTCTCTTTTCCTGGCCTCTCTTAGGTTATCCAGTGTGTGAAACCCTTGTACTCCACACTCCCATGACGGCCAACCTGAAAACAGTGCCAAAACTTGACAGCATTGTGACCCTGAAGAATTGTTTGGGCAACATGGGCTGACTGACTGGGCCTGCTGGTATCTGAGTAAAAGACTAATTAATCCCTCCAGTGACCAAGTCCAACGAGTCAAAGTCTCCTTCAACTAGGGCTGGGAGATACTGCCTATACGTAATACTGGGGTATTTTTCTTTGGTTATATTGTGGTTCACAATATACATCTTAATTTGACATTCAAAATCTCCTCTAAACTACTGTAGACTACTAAAATAGTCATCTACTCTACAAACTAATATTACAATAAAGTTAAATAAAGTACTATTATAATAAATGTAATTAATGTATTGTTATAATTAGGTTAAATAAAAGTACTTTTCCAATAAAGGTAAATAAAGTGCTGTCGTAGTTAAGTTAAAGTACTGTTATTATAAATTTAAAGTTCTTCAAAATAAAGTTAAATAAAAGTACTTTTACAATAAAAGGTAAATAAAGTTATATCATTATAAAGTTAAATAAAAGTTCTGCTGTAGTATAGCTAAAGTACTGTTATAATAAAGTTTTAGGTACTACTTAAAATAAGGTAAATAAAGTACTGTTATAATAAAGCTGAATAAAAGCACTTTTTTAATATAGTCAAATAAAAGTACTGTTGTAGTAAAGTTAAAGTACTGTTAAAGTAAGGATAAATAAAGTATTGTCGTAATCAAGTTTAAATGCTGTGATAACAGTTAAATAAATGTACTTTTATAATAAAGTTAGATAAAATACTTTTATAATAAAGTTTTAATACTGTTCCAATTAAGTTAATAAAGTTTTATTATAATAAAATAAAACAAAGCGGAACCATTGATGCTTTTATTCTGAAGTACACCACTCGTCTCCGGCCGGAAGTGTTGATGCTTTTGCTGTGAACCTGAAGCTTTCGGTCAACAGTTAGCTGTTAGCAGCTAGCACAAAGTTAAACTGTTACTGCTGCATTGGTAAACGTGAGGATTTATTCACTCTGAGCAGGAAAGAAACTTACAGCTCTCAAGGTCATATAGTCATTTAAGTCGCACTGGTGCTCCATGGTTGCAAAATGCTACTAAATGGTCACGGTAAGGAGCTCTGCAGATACAAAAACACACACCTTGCCTCCGACACTATAGCCCAGGGGCGATTGGTCTGGATGGGCAAGGAGTGTTTGAGACGGATCATGCTTGTGTCTTTACTTGCATAAATACTTAATTACCCAACATCCATTGCATCGGACCACAGCACTAAAAGGGGAACCCAGAGTAAAGGTCTGAGAGTTAATCATTGCAGGGTGGGTAGGTGACTCATTTTTGAAACACAACACTCATGGTAATCAGTGACATCCGGACCCTATGTTAGTCACTTGGTTCATGCTCAAAATCCATGTTTACAAGTATGTAAATGTTTATGAATGCATGTATGCATGCTACTTTGGGCTTCTGCGCAGATGTTTGGGCTTAAAAACGAGCCATATAGCTGATATTTCTGTCCACCGGAGCATCCTCAGTGATAGAGTTACAATAAACTCTTCTGGCTAAAATGACATGTCTATAAACTGAAGCGTCCTGGCTGTTACACAGAGATCAACAATAGGAAATGCTTCATGACAATATTCTCGCAGGAAGGAGATCATTTGGAAATTTGTCCGTTGATGTGAAGCAACCGGCTATTTTGGTAATTCATTGCTCAATTTCTGGCATTGCCTCAGATATGTGCAATGTTTTTAAAGATTGGCTTCACTACAATATTTTGATACTTCTGAGTGAGAACCCCTGGCCGTATTTCTATTAAAGGAGAAGTACTCTCTTCCTGAAATTGTCTCCATCCATCATTTATCTCTCCGGCGTGTAGAGAGCAGGGAGAGCTCCTGTACACAAACAGGAGAGATAGAACACCGGCACTCCACCTTCGAGCCCCATGTTTACCACCGGCTGTATATCCTTCACTGGCTCTGTTTGAAAATATCCCCGCATATACAAACAACTGCGGCTGTGTGTGCATGAACCGCGAGTGCGCGCTGTGCGTGAGGGCAAAATTGAAAACTAGACAAATAGGAGGAAAAAAGAAAACGTCGACAATTGTGGAAATCATGTTTGAGCACATTTGTAAACAGAGTGTAACTGGGCAATCAACCAGGAGGCTGCGTATGTGGGGTCGGACTTTACAACGGGCGACAAAGTTGAGTTGTAATCACGTAGACCTGTGGTAATGAGGGATTAAGGAAGTCAGAAGCCTTGTGATGCTGAGGTACTATGATTGTATATGTAGCAGAGGGCTTCACTGATCTAAAATGCGAGACACATTCAGGAAGAGAGCTGCATCTGCAAGGCCAAAATCTGACCAGGACTATGGTCAAGTTTGCAACACTGGACTTGTGCGTGTGTGGGTGAGTGGGAGTTTTCTGAGTGTGTGTTTGTGAGAGTGTACAAAAACACTAAATAACAGATTGGGAAATTGCCTCGTTAATTTGTATTCTGTTCAGCCATCCAAGACTGCGCTGTAGGCATTTGAAAAGCCACAATAGCGCAGGATAGTCGAGCACTCTCACAAGCGGCTGGATGAGTCACTTGCGGCTGCACAACAAGCCTGTACCACCCACTAACCTTTTAAAGAAGAAGAAAATACACTTGCTTTCATAACCGCAGAAGGAGAGTGAAAAGGTTTTGCATCCCTTGCAGCTGTGAGTGTGCAGGTTACACAAAGAAATCCCCTGCTGGACCAAGAGATGTAAAAGCTACCAAAGGACAACTGTCCTAAGTTACATTACGTCTCCCGCTGGGATGGACTAAATGGACATGAAGCAAAGGGAGGGATGCCTCCTGCTGCATGGGAGGGAGTTCCTGCTGTATATCCCAAAGTATGCTGTATCACTCTCTTAGATCAAGATGCATTTAACTAGTTAGATTAGATAACCTGTTGTCTGGTAGGTGTCTACAGGAATCAGACCCTTAAATCTAATGATTTTTTTAAGGCCTTTTTGGATTATTATTTGACCAAATTTAGGACTGATTTTTGTACAAACATCAGTATTCATGTGGTCCTGAGCAGAGGTAGGTTTTATGTAGGAATATGGTTATTAGAGCTTGACTCACTTTGACAAAAACAAATTAAAAGATGGGTAAATTAAATTAGGTCAAATGTTTGTGGCAGTTACGACCTCACAAATCCAACTTTAACACTGTTTAATTTCTTTTAAGCCTAATATTCATACAATTAAATTGAAGACATTTTGAGAGTTAAAGGCCCTGCCGACACCCCATAAGTGGCGTAGATGGCGCATACACACACAAACACCTCCTCGTGTTTGCGTTTCCACTGCATTAGTCTGTGCTGGGTGTAAGTCTGATACAATGAAGCTAGGATAACCATCTATTAACAGGACTAAAGTATCTTTCATGTTGTTGCTAAGACTGAAAATCCACTTTCCATTGTAAACAGATATTGTTGCCCTGGTAATGTGTGGTTTTTAAAGGGACAGTGCACCCCAAAATTATAAAGACATTTTTCTTCTCACCTGTAGTGTTATTTATCAGTCTAGATTGTTTTGGTGTGAGTTGCAGAGTGTTGGAGATATCAGCTAGTGTTATTTATCAGTCTAGATTGTTTTGGTGTGAGTTGCAGAGTGTTGGAGATATCAGCCGTAGAGATGTCTGCCTTCTCTCCGATATAATGGAACTAGATGGCACTCAGCTTGTGGTGCCCAAAAAAATACATTTAACATGTCAACAGCAAAGTCTCTTTACAGAAATCGTGACCGGTTTACTCAAGATAATCCACAGACCTTGTTGTGAGCAATTTCATGTTGGAACTATTTTTCTTTCTACTGAACTACACCCGCCATCTGTATCATCACACAGAAGGAAGCGTGCATCTACTTATGGATGAGAGACTCATGCTTAAAACAGTGCAAGATGTAAACATTAATGGCGTCCTCTTTGCCTGAGCTGTAACGTTAGCTAGCTCAAAGGTGCTAGGTGAGCTAGCAGTAGATGCACACTTCCTCCTGCATGGTGATACAGTTGGCGGGTGTAACCTGACACCTGCTACATAACATGCAAATATAACTTAAACAAAAAAAAAGGGGAAATTCAGTCGCTCTTAAACCTTGAAGGACACCCCACCTTACTCACATAACTTTTAACAAGAATCTAAAACACTTCAAAGTGCAACTCTGCCCATCACACCAAACAGGCCGAAGTAGTTTAAACCAACTGACCAACACTGCCATTCTTGGAGCTTGGACCACTTCTAGCAGGGCTAAAAATGGTTGTGCAGTCACTAATGTGAAGTAAACTGCGCAGAAAACGTGTCCATAGAATGATGTATTTATAAGGTAGAAAAACAACTATTACAGATGAATGAAAAGAAAGACTAATCAAAGATCAAACATGAGTCTTCGCACATCTGCCCGTTCTCTCCTTCCATATCATCATCAAGGCTTCAACCAAACAACACTGATTTTTTTTGTTCCCCGATTTTTAACCCATGAGAAACATTCTTCCCTCCTCAGCAGATCAAAGAGGGCTGAGTCGGACGCCAGGGGCCAAATCAATTATCCCAGGCAGCCATTTCCACTGTCCTCTCCGTCTGACACACCAGAAAAATCTGGGCCCTATCAAAGGCTGAAGGGGCCATCAGCCAGCCAAGCGAGCTATTTTCCTCCATTTTACTTTACTATTACCTTCCACTGCTCATTTTCTTTTCCCCAGCTATTATCCCTTTACCCTGTTTCACTTTATCCTTTCCATCTAGCATTCCTCTATTCTCTCAACCTTTAATCCGACTTCACACCATGTCTTAGTTTCAGCTCGACACTGTATGACCTTTCCATCCCGTATTATAATGGCATTGTCCTTTCCTCTGTATTTTCCCCCGTCCCTCACTCATACTGTTATGACAAATGTCACCTTGTAAAAAAATCCAGCTGGCAGCTGCTTCCTCAAAGTCACACGGCTGTGCTGGAAACACAGCAGGTTTCCCCAATTCAGATTAGACAGGGGCAGTTTAGCTATTCTGCCTGTGTACAACCTTAAAGGAATGTACAAGTGTCATTGAATGGTTTAGCCCATTGGCTTCAACTCACTTACAGTAGCCTTTATATAATTAACTAATTTTGAAATTACAAAACATTTTTGTTATTTTACAGTAAACTGCAGTCTAAAGGCCTTTTTAAACCACGGGCGACACAAAAAACAAAACTAAAATACAGAATCTTCGTTGACGATTTTTCGCTTTTCACACCGAGGCCAACGCAGATATTCGCATTCTGTGCGCTCCATCAAAAATTAAACGTTCTCACCGTCACACCATTGTCAATATATATATATATATATATATATATATATATATATATATATATATATTTTATTTTATTTATTTTTTTACTATAATATACCCACAGTCAACTCTACACACTGGCGGGCTTGTTATTCCAGGTGTGCAATACGGTGTAGAAAAGTTATAATGTGGTTGCATTTCCAATGGGTGGCTCCATATTATTGTGACAAGCTTCACTGCACTGGTTTGCATCATTCGTGACCAGACTAAACAGAGTCCAAGTTTGTTTAACATACATATGAGTTTGTGATACATGGCCGTTAATATAAGGGTCATCTAATAATACCAGGACTCAGGGGCTCAGTTGATTTCTAAAGGAAAGACACTGAGCTCATATGCTTCCATTGCTGGTAATAACTACAGTAATACTAAATATAATTGACATAACACTATCACTTGTCCTATATGGTCAGATTTTATAGTATACCTTTTACGGCAACAAGCAATTTCTGACACTAATAACGCCCACAGCGTAACATCATGCATATGTTTACCCTTGTGTTCTCAGTTACTCATCATCACAAGCAAGATCAGCTGCTACACTTCCCCAGATGTTGTCTTACAGTCATTTAATCATCTTTATTTTAATTGTATCGTTGTGTGACGCCATGAAGAGAACTATGACATTGAGAAAATCTACTGATGGCGTGAGCAAAAGTTGCCATTTTATGGGTTTGAGAAAAAACTAAAATTTCAGATTTAGTGTGGATAAGCTCATAGAGATAGATGGGCTTGAATTTTGAAATTGACGTGCAATTTATTTGCATTTGGTGTGAAAAGTGCCTGGAAAAATATTTGGAATTTAATAATGCTGAAAGATTGCATGAAAATAATGAAGTGATAACAATTTCTTCCAAATATTTAACAATCCATGCTTTTAAAACGTTCAGCAATAATGTAAGGAAGTAAAGATTTGTAGTAAATGGGCAAATAAATTCCTTTAAAATACGACTAACTTTATTTTAATGACTGTGGAAATCCTTTACTAAGCACTCCCACTGTCCTGCAGCTGAATCGAAATAATCTCAAAGAGATACTAAAGACTGTTCAACAAGAACAAAATGAAAGTGCTCATGGGAGCTTTTTTGTGACAATTGATATAAAAGGACACAGGAGTCATTAAATATGACTGCCTACTGTACTTTAAAAGATAAGAGACAGCCAGCTCTGTCACTCAGTTGGATCCTTGTGATTAAAAGGCCAATTCATAGCCTGTCATTTAACTGGCAATCATAAGGCTCCACAGGACACACAAAAGACCTGTAATGTGGTGAATTAGGTCTAATTATGGGTACAGCAACATCCAAACAAGTAAGAGAACAGGTTCAGAGGGGAACATCATAGTTCATGAGATAATGGCAGTGTCATTTCATGAAGACAATTCACTGTGCTAGTCACTGGTTTTTCTCAACGGTCCATTCCACATTAGGTATTCAAACCATCTAAAACATCCCCTTTATATAGTAGAGATTCCCTCTGTCCTCTTAACCCCTTTACAAAAACGGCTTACATTTCCACAGGAAGGAATGTACAGAATGTGATCAGAGGTTAGACTGCTATGTTCTGCTAAAACAAGACACGTAACTCAAATATTCAGACACATTTAGACACCCAGAGAAGTAGAAAGTCTCTGCAGTGCTAATTTAATGGGTGCAAGTCAAACACAGGCAAACCTGATGAAACACATGTGAAACACCTCTGCTCTGTCAGTAGCCGAGAGTCGCTGTTCCTTTATCTTTCAGGTTTGTGTGTGCGTGTTTTATATGTTCAATATTTGTACTTTCATTCCTTAATGATTTAAAAAAAGATCCTTACCAGTTTCTCCTTGAAGACCATCTGTCTGAGCCACTTGAAATCCAGTGGTTTGAAAGCGGAAAAAACAAAAAGTGAGTCTTTTTCATAGTTCTCTGGCTTCTGGATAGCTCCCTCTGGATAGGTAATCCGTAAGGTGGTTTTGGTCCCCACGTCTTTGCTGTAACCGCTCACTGGGGCTTCGTTCAACCTGCCAGCACAGAACAAAATGTTTCAGTATGAGGAATCTGGGTTAAGAAAAGCCCATGGCACAGAAGTTAAGCACCTGGGATGTTTTTATTCATTCATCAAGTACTGCATATGTAATTTAATAAGATGTTCTCTATATTAGGAAACATCAAATACCACACATGGTACTGTTCACACTCTGTAGAGTTATGCCTTGTACATTTTATAGCTTATGCACAATACTATTGTTCTGATGGCCATTCACATATCAAAATTAATTTACTCCAGCATCATCTTACCTCACTACAACATCGTACTCATCTATCCGGGAGCCCAGAGACTTGTTGAACAGGATTCCCCCGTTGCCCACAATGATGCATCTTTTACAGTTGAGACTGCAGGACAGAGGGGTCAGTTAGTAACGTTACAGGGAAAATTTGCCACCTAGTGTGTGCTATATTGACAGAGAAAGGTGAGCTCGCATCTGCAAATCTGTTGGTTTTCCAGTGTCCAGCAGCATCATTCGATGTGACAGTGATGTTGTTGGAGGAAAGAAAAACTAAAGGTTGGATTTCGCCTCAGGGTAGCCAGGACGCGTAATCTAGTTACCGCTCTTAACAAAGAACGTTCTCGTCCTGTTCGCTTGTATTACAAACTAGCAATGTTTCCAACAACGGAAATGGCATCCTCAAAATATGAGTGCAGAGGATGTTATGGATGGAGATATATTTTATAGTGTTCAGGCTGACTCAGATATTCAGCTGACCTTATTCGTGCCAGATTATACAGCTGAAGAAATGCAGCGGAGAGAAGCCGAGGCTGCAGCTGCATTACGTGCAAGAGGATACAGCCTGTGGGGACCCTCATGCACCTGAGCTGCTGAGAGCATGCACCGACTAGTGGTGCCATTGCTCAAAATGCCCTTCAATGCCAAAAGAAACTGAATCAGTCTTCTGCAATAACCTTCAGTGTGAGCAGTTTTTGTTGGATACTGTCACTGTCACTTTACTCCCCACTTGGATAGAGGTGTGCTGGAGACTGTCTTCAGGATCCTGAAAATAAACTAGAAAAGACAACCAAGACCAGCAGGACCAAGAAGGCAGATGACAATTTAGTATATTTTGTCAGCTATTTCGTTGTTGCCTCTTAGCAAAATGCTTCAAGTAATTTAAGTTGGACTTTTATTGTGATAGGTAAAACACATTAAAAGAGCAAAGCAGTTTACACCAGTTTAGGGTGTTCTGAGACCTAGAATTGTCTTGCATTGGTCTGAATCAGGGACTGATTTTGTTACAAAGTTGTATAATTGCCTAGAGTTGGTTCGTGTTCTCACGGCAGCATTTACAAGCGGACCAGATCAAATTACAATATATATATGTATATATATATATATTTATTTACGTTTATGTTTGTTAATAATTCCTGTTTATTTAACTATATATTTGTAAATACTATTGTTTAAATTTCTTATATTTTCACGTATCTTTCCTCTCTTGCAAGGAGCACCTGTAACATAAATAATTTCCCCTCGGGGATCAATAAAGTATTTCTGATTCTGATTCTGATTCTGATTCTGAATGCCTTGTGTGTGAAAGCTGCTCTTGATTGGTCAGAATTTCCATGCGGGAAAAATCCAGGAAGTAAACAAAACGTTAAAGAAGAGTACACTTGCAAGATAAATGTGACACTTTCTAATGTCACAATGGAGGGACAACTACGCAGGTTCATTTTAGCGCTGCTCATCGTGGACTATATTGCTGTCATTGTTCATTTTAGTCAAACCATACAGTTTGAAAACGAGGCGCGGCTCCAACTACAACACAATGTCTGATGCTCATGTTTAACCCAAACAATGCGTAATGCGACTACAGTTGGTTCAGATCGAGGTTGGAACACGTTCTCACCACAAACGAACCGCACCAGAGTTCGTTTGTAACCAGACTGTGACCACCTCTTCGAGAGGGTCTCGGCCCGGTTGTTTTGGTGCGCTACCGACTGCAATTGCTGTGTTCACACCTGCCCCAAGAACTGCACTTAGGGGAAAAACAGAACTTGAGTTCAACTGAACCAAACCAAACAGCGCGGGTGTGAAAGCATCAACACTTGGTCTTGGCCAACAAAGTCTTAGCGATAGACTAGTAGCTAGCACGCAATGTACTTGGTACATGAAGGCACTGCCGGTACAGCTCTGTGAGCAGGTGAACTCAGCTTCCTCTGACAATATAGCACTCACTGAGGAAATTATTGCTTCATTTGACTACATTTATCATCAGCACTGATTCCATGAAAGTGGTTATATAGAATTTCATATAACAGACAGAAAAGTTCATAAAAGTTCACATACTTCACATTAAAGTTAGAACATATTTCCTTCAGAGAATGATAGACAGACAAAACAGAACATCATGTTAATGTGGGTGAGAGGCAATAATTACCTGTCCAGCTCTTCTCCAAGTCCATAATTTTTCGTGGCAGTTAAAATGGTGTCTATGATTCTCTCTGCAAAGGAAAAAAAGAAATAAAACACCATGAGTGGACTACATTTAGTTTCACCTACACTGCACTTTTTAGATGAGGGTACGAAATATAAATACTTCTGTAGGTAACTTTGTGCAGTTTGTATATAAAATATCTAAGTGGATAACAGCTTTCTTGGAAATGAAAGGGAGACTAGATACTTCCAGAGTGGGGTCAAAGCCATGATTTGACAGTGGATAATGGAGCACTACCACCAGGGTCAGTCACCTAAAGCCCTCCTTATAGAGCACTTCACAGATGACCACAGATGAAGTGATGTTTTCTAGTAATGAAAATTAAATATCTGAAAAGCCCAAACTGAGAGAAATGCTCCTTTAAAAAGGAATAACAAACTGCCAAGGACTTGGACATACCACTAGAGATAAAACAATCTAGGTGGTCCTAAGACAGTTGGAGGAGAGAACACCTCTCTCCGTTTATTCAGTGACAGATAAGGAGTGACCAATCAGCCCTCAGGAAGAGTGCTGATGGGATTACGGAGGGAAAAAAGCTGTTGTGTTCCTGGGAGGAGTGAATCTGCGAGAAACAGACATACAGGGTTCGGGATGGTATGCGTGTGTATGTAGAAACTCTCCCATAAAAGCACTCAGAGAGGAATGCTGTTTTCAAACAAGCACATTCTCCTGGTTAAGTGGGCGATATTGAGCTTGTCTCCTTGCGTGGCCAGCACCCCGTCTGATCGCAGGGTGAGAAATGGGGATGTTTAGCCATAGCACGCATTCCTGCCATGTTCTACGGGGCATTCTGCGAGAGTCACGCTTCCAGCATTAGATATTACACATATTTACCTCTCCTCTCCTGACCATTTTTAGCCCTCTAACATTCATAATTTACGAGGACGATATCCTGAATGTGCAGATTCCATTACAGTTGTTACTATCTTTGATCCAGGTTTCATTTATAGTAATACAGATGCACCAAAGATAGACCACTTGGTTTAATGATGGCAGTTAATCAGCTTTTCTTTATTTGCATTCCACAAGTCTCCCAGCGTCACACTTACTAAATTTACTACTAATATTCCACTATATTCTGTATATGGTAACATTAGACATTTAATACTGGTCACGTTAACAGCATATTATGTTTACATATTCTGAATCTGGCTTTATTCTGAATGTAGCATTTTCCGATTAAAGGCTAGTTTATGCTCAACATTAGGAACGTATATAGACAGTGGCAAAGCCTTCTATCCGTACTCTGCGTTCATGTTGTCCGTCTTTGTGCACGTTTTGTCAAAGCTTACGGATACGGACAAAACAAAGCAATACCACTGGAATCCTTGGGGGCAGTGTTGTGTAGTTCAAGTGAGACATGACTGTAGGACACGACAGACATTTCAAACATGGCAGAACGAAAGGAATTGGTGATACAGTTAAAAAAATGTTTGGTGTTGTCAGAAACCATGGATGTATAAAGAGAACTGGATACAGCGTTGGAGGCAAGGCCCTGTTCATCCCATTAAAGTTGCTCAGTGGCGGATGAGGCCAACAAGTATAAATGAGCCTAAAGCTCAAATATCGCAACGCCCACTTTTCAAGAAGGTGGTTGAAGGAATGAAAGAGGGAGGCTCTTCACATGGTCCAACAAGTCCAACACCAGAAGTTAACCTAAGCAAAATGAGAAAAGCAGCTCCACCTGTTTCACTTTTCCATATTTTTAGGCATGATAATTGGAGTGTGCATGGCTGCATGTCAACAGGAATATCAGCAGAATATTCATTGTCATTAGCTTTGTAAACACTTCAGTAGGAATCTTTTCTTTTTCGAAATTAGGGCAAAAACCTTTTTTTTGTACATGTAAACGTAGTCATTGTTAAAAAATGAGAGGCATTTTCATTGCCCTCTTTACTTCACTTAATGTAATCACCATATAGCACACTCTCTGCGAAGGGGGGCCAAGAGAAACAGCAAAGGAAAGAGTAAAGGGAGAGTGAGAAGATGAGAGTTTAGACTGGGGCCTCAGAGCAGTTTGTAAGACGTATTACAGCCCCATTCACCCTGGCTAACGATCCTAATGATTAACCTGCTGAGGAGAGGCGAGCAGAGCAACAGCCCATTGTTTGGATGTGGTGTCGATGTCTGGCGTCAAGCATCACCCCGAGCAGCATAAACACAAGGCCGAGGACCACACCTGGATCCAAGCGGGTGAAAAGTGAAAAATCACAATGGGCAGGACTCTCTTCCCGAGGACGACATGGAAGCTAATTGTTGTAAGTACTCGGGGTAAACATTTCAGGAAAGTATGTCTCGTGGTTGGAGCCAAAGACGAATGGCTGTTGGTTCAGACATTGGTCTAACATGGAAGTCTTGAAAAAAAAAAAAAAAAAAACTCTTTACTGGTAACATAGAGGAAGGTCGGAAGCATCACGTAACACATAAACACAGACACATTGTTGGGAAGAGTGTAGCCTAAACAATATAAAAGAATCGTGATCAGAGAGTGGTATTTGTCAGGCCTGCACTTTGGTAGCCTTTTAAAATCACCATCAACTGAAAGGTCATAAAATGACAATCTGATTGCAGTATAGTGACTTATCTATCAAGGATACTGATCATTTAACAATCCTGAAATATAGCCGTAGGGAGCAAGGTGATACCATCTTCCGATTCAATACCAGTTCAAATCTTTGGCATCAGTTTGTTGCATCCTTCTGGCTGAATCATGTCTCCTCCAAAGTATGTGTATAACTGCGTAATGGTGTGTGTGTGCCTTCAGTTGGTGAGCAAGCGAGAAAGACAAATATGTCTACAGTGAGAACCCAATGACCCAGGAATATCATTCACAGCTCCTCTGAATTAACTGATGAGGGCATAAGTTGCAAATAGTGCTGCAAACTGCACTTCAGGAGGTTCAATACACCATCATTCCTCTTTAACCACCAGGACGCCGGCATTCTCTGCCAACATTCTTGTCTTTCGGGGGCTATAGCGAGCCAAGTTTGAGGTACCAACCATGTTATGCTGGCTTGACCGTAAGAAGGTTGAATAATGCTTCAAAGTTAGGCAAAATTTTGGTGAAGGAAAAACTGGCAAGGCCATTTACTCTCGCTCTCGCGAGAACTCCAGGGTAACACAAAGGGGGTTTCTCAGCAGGTTCCAGAACAGAGGTGCTCCCCATCCAATCACCAAAATATGCAGTTCTTACAGAAATCTCAGCATGTCAAAAGTTTTTGTACCAAATCACAGCATGGGTTTTTATTTTGGTGTTCTCAAGGTCTTTGTATTTATGGTCATGGTTTTCATGGGAATAGCCATCATATATTTCCATCATGTTGCTGTAAGCCCCTATACACTTGAAAAGTTTGAATAGGCACTTTACCAGAACACAGTGTTTACCTATTTTGTGCACATATTTATGACTAGTGCTGAACTGCATCTCAAATTAATCTTCAGGTTCCCAGTTTTCAGATGATTTATACCACTTTTATGTGAAGTATACGGTTGACCTGCTATCTAAGATCCCCTATCCCTCCTAAAAAATAAAAAGACAAAAATGGGTCTATTGTAGGGAAGGGTGGAGTAAAAGTGGTTGAACAGCTTTGACACAAATTGTAAAGCACTGAGCAAATGTTGATTTTCTGCAAATCTGTCAAACATAATTTAAGATACTCTCTGCTCTCTCTAACTATATAGGCCTCTGGCTGCTGAACATCATGTTAACAGCTTTACTAAGTTCACTTTGGACTGCAGGAAGACATCAGAGAGAACATTTTACATACAGTGAGAATAACATTTAACAATTCATGCAAAATACAGCATAATACTTAAATTGACCGTTCAGTGGCTGACTGGCATCCTGCCGTGCTGATAAGTATGTTTTTTCCCCCCCTCTGAGACCAAATCAACACAGCTTTAATGTTCTCTGCTGTGGGTGATGTGTGCCAGAGATACCTCCTGGCAAAAAAAAAAGTAAAAATAATCCTCCCGCCCACCACCACAACTCCATGTTCCCAATTTGGAATCCTTTGTGGCGTTCTATTCAAGATCCACACGTATCATCTCTCCACATGAGTACCGCTAAAAGGGAAACCCCGCTGCCATCGCGGTCCGTGGAGAAAACAGAAACCAGGTGTAACACTCACACAGGGAGTGCTCTTTTGATAGCGACTGAGACAGTGTGTGTGTCTGTGTGTGTGTTCATATGACAGTGGAAGAACTTGCCGGAGCACAAAGGTAACATTCACTGTACCTTCTGCTTGCAAGTATTGGAAAATGTGACAGAGCATGTCACTGAAGCCAGCTTAATGTTATCTCTTCACTTCCCATGGCATTGTGTACTGGTTTGATATCTAAAGTGCTGGAGTGTGTTAAGGTCAGGGAACAAGTACAAGCACTGTGTATGGAAACATTAAAGTTGGAGTGTTGGGAGACATGCAAGCTCCCTCCTCCCAAGATAGAATTCATCTCGCAAACAAGACAACATCACTGACGAGGGTTTTACTGTGACAAACACAGAAGCCTACAGGGCCGAGATGGTAAATGAACTGACAATTTCATATATTCTGACCTATGGGCAGAGTATTATGAACTGTAAAACAAGTCTTTTTTCAGCCTGGTCAGAAGTTACAACACTGGTTCAGCCAGACTGCTAAGCTAAAAACTGGCCAGGGGTAAATATCTGATACATCAAACAGCAGATTAGTTTCATGGCATTTTGCCACAATAACACACACACACACACACACACACACACACACACACAGAGTCTTTGGGGAATTCCAGGTTTTGAAATGGGCTTTCCTTTAAGGCCCATTTTTTAAAGTAAAAATACAGGATTATTTTGATTCAACACCTCCTTTCTGAAATAATCTCTAGCTCCAAACTTGTTTTGGCAATGTGCTCAATGATGCTCAAATATTAATGTTATTAAGTCAACTGTCAAAAAGCATTTCTTAAAGGGATACTTTGCAGATTTTTAACCAGCTTTTCATCATAACAATGTAGGTAGTGTGTGTAAATGAACTTCCTCCATCTTACCAGTGCCCAGGTCTCCCCGCTCAAATCTTTTCACATCATCTGGTGGATTTTTTACTGGTTCTTGGGCTGTTGTTCAAACTACAGCGCCTTTATTGGATGAACCCAGAGACAGGGACTGGATCTGACAGCCTGACTTTGCTACGCCATATCAGAAATGCCAGATAGTCTGAAAACTCTCAGTCCAGTCAATTTCCAATAGGCGTAGTATCCCTGGAGTGAGTGTGCAACAGCAAAAAATGACGTTATCACATACTTGTTTTAATTGTGAAGGCTACGTAAGTTATCAGTCACCGTCTAAAATGCCCCATATTAGATAAACTGCTGTGATTGGCCAGACCAAGGCCAGGTCAGCTGGAACTCTAAACGGGAGGGGAACCAGACCCATCCGCTAGAGCCAATAAAACATGAGCTCACAGATTCGTCTGATTCCCAGGCCGAGGGTTCAATAGGTTTTTAATAAATTAAGATCTGCTCATTGAATCCGGCCAGGAAACCTTATGATTGTCACAGTGACCTTTGACCATCCAAATCTAATCAGCTCATAGTTGTGTCCAAGTTAACATTTGTGCCAAATTTGAAAAAAATCCTGAATGGTGAGATTTCACATTCACAAGATTGAGACAGAGGAGGGCACTGTGACCTTGATCTTTGACCTATGACCACCAAAATGTAACTACTTTATCGTTGAGTCCAAGCTAACATTTGTGCCAAATTTGAATAAATTGCCTCAAGGCATTCTTGAGATATCACCTTCACAGGAGTGGGACGGACTGACAACCCAGAAAACATAATGCCTCCAGCCATGGCTGTCACCGGCGCAGAGACATAACAAGTTCATTAACTGTATCTGACACATCCAATCGGCAGCTGTAGCTTACTGTACTGCACCAGCTACTTACTCCAAACACTGAGCTGAATACTGAAAACCTGATTCAGAACCATTTGGTTTAGTTCAGTCTTCAACTGGGAGATTCTTAAATTGACATGAAGTGAACATCTAGATCGTTTCTCTATAGAAGAGTTCACGCTCTGTTGGTCATTGTTGAACTACAAAAACAACAACTCCACTTGTGTACAGCAGAGTTACACAGTAATGTGCATATTCAGCCAAAGATTGTTTGTGAGCAAAAAGACACACCAGCTGCAGGGAGCGCACAGAACACCCAAACTTTTCAGTTAAACGGTTACATAATAATTGTTTATTAGTTCATCAGATCTAATCTACTAAGAAAGACAAGCCTGCTGCCTTTATGTTTTCAGTTGCTTATTGCTAATAAAAAAAAAGAGTACAGGGAGATCAAATGTTTGATAAGAGAAGTGTAGACGTCATAGCTTGAGGAATCTGAGTTTCTTGCCAGCCAGGAGACGGATCTAAAATAAAACCAGCTATTGGAATCCATCCCTACTCAGAAGTCAAACAATAACCAGTAATGAATAATGTGAGATAGACATTAGGTCATATATTGCATTTAAAAAAGGCTGCGGTCCAGCAGTTGCTACTAAAATCTTCAATGTTGGAGTGTCCATGAATAAACCAATAGCAGGGGTTTTCAAAACCACTTCATGCTTACATTACTATATAATGATAGCATAACTTTGGCAAAGACTAAAGGTGTCATACTGTAAATGCATACTGTGATGGATGACCCATCTCCTGTTGTCTCAACTCAGGACAAGGCAATAACAAACCTGAGGCAGAATACGTGCTGCCAAAAAAAAAAACAGCCTCCCTACAATGACAAATGATGAAAAGTGCAAGGTGGCATAACATTGGCATTCTCCACAGCTGAACCATCAGAGCGAAACCTTGAGGAGAGTTTAAAAAGAGCAGGTATTTGGACAAAAAAAAAAAAAAACTCTCTGAATCGCTGCCCACTTCCTTGATTCTTTTCAGCAATTTGAAAAAAAAAGTAACAAAATAATTCAGAGTATCAGGCTACAGAATTTGTCTCATAAGAGACGTTGGCAGTTTGTTAATAAGGCTCACATGTTGCATCAGTGATGCCACAAGCAGATACAGTATGAGAGGTAAGGATGGCTGAAAACCACTTGTACATGTCCAATCCCAATATCTATACTGCAACCTTGGGAATCTGTTGGTACCAACACCAATTCCATAGTGTCTTTCCCCTCTCTTAAACAACTAAGCTGTTAATAATACATTTGTATGGATGCACTTTGCTTAACCCATCTAAAAAACATCATGTTGAAGCTGTGAAACAAATGTTTCACACTCCTCTTAAGGAAGAAATACATAGCCCACAACACTGCTGCTTCTTAACATCTACATTTTTCAAGTGAGTACTTTTAGCAGTAGTTTTGATGGTCAGCACCATTCAAACATTCAAAATGAATCTTATTGTTGCCCAACGTTGGGCATAAGTTTAAATCAGAGTATTTAGAATAACTGGATCTAACTCAACACCCAGTAGCATATACTTCAATGACAGATTAAAAACCTGTTAATATGTAGACCATAACTTAAACTATAACTTGGTAATAAAAATAGTGGATTTTCTTTTCCCTTTTAAATGTTATCATCCCTCACACTGGCTGCCAATCACAGCTTTTGATGTGTCGCACACTACATGCGCCAAAGGTGACAAATAGGTCCCCCGTAAAGGTTTTTTAAATTAAATTACATTTTTTAGCTGATTTGCCTCTTTATTAGGGAAATGAGTGCATACTGATACAGTCAATTAAAAATTCATGTATAACTTTTTGTATAGGGCCAGTTGAATATTGCAATAACAATGTGTGGTTATCACAACATCCTGTGATGTCTCTTTAAGCATTTACATGACAGTGTAGACTAATGGATCATACTGAATTATATTTTTCTTGTTTTTCCAATATTCACTCCAGTGACCAGTCAGACCAAATCTAATGAGAAGCCAGTTGGTGCGTGATGATAAGGAAGAAGGAGGCTGGCAGCCCTTACTTTTCATTTCATCACCTTTTGACCCAAGTGTAATGTTGGCAGCTCAATACAAAACTATAAATCATCTGAGCAATACTGAAAACACACAAATTTGAGCTTGGTACTAGCTCAATCAGATTGTTTATTACTCTAAGACACCAGGCACTGCAGGCACAACATACCTGCTGCCAAGCTCCCACACAGCATCTAAACCTCATAGAATTAGCAGCACCAACAACACATTCTCAGCTTTAACACAACAGATCAAAATGTTACCAGTGTTTATGTTCTTGTGGACACCACACCTGAGCACATTATTTATGAATGTACAGTAGATGTCACTAGTGATAGGTACTAGGTAGAATAAACTGTTCTTACCTTGCGTTTTGAAACCAAATGGAGGTAAGTAATTGCTGACTTTTCCGAGACGTTTGAAGTTCCGATCAAGAAACATGGGTGCTGGTTTTATGAACCTGCAACGAGGAGAAAAAAGAAATAGATATTACTTATTTTGTGAGCATTCCACCATGACACCTTTCTCCTCCCCATAGAGAGACCCTGTGATCTCAGCTCCATCTGGGCCAAAAGTGTTAATGACCTGGTCAACGTTTAAGCCACAAAGTGATAAACAAAATCGCTTGTTTCACTGTCATTAATCCCCATCTCCCCTGCTAAAGCCTCCCCAAAACAAGTGGAGCCTGAACTCAGCAAAGAAGCTAAAAACTAAGTGGGTAATAAAATCTGAGAGGCAGGGAGCGACACAGTTAGCGGCTGCAGAGCATAACCCATCAACATAACCTCTCCACCCAAGTCTAAATCACAGCTGACACACGGTTTTGATAAATCTGCTGGGACAACTTGCTCCTGCCAGGATGCTTTTCCTCAAATGATTTGGGGCGAGACTGTTTCTACAAACTGAATTAGAGTGCAGGAAGTAGTTCTCACTATTGCCTCTGAAAAAATACAGTATCCAGAAAATTCACATGACAGAGAAACTACTCCAGCGAGAACTAAGTCATCCTCACAGATTGAAAAGTTTGAAATTTAAAAAGAAGTTTATGACCAGTGTTTTTTATGCCCCATTAACTGCTACTTCCAGCATTGCCTCCTCCTCATCCTGTGTGTCTGTATGAATGTGTGTGTGTCCCTCTTTGATTAATTGATGCTCTAAAATCAAAAGAAGCCATTTCCTCTCAGTCACGCCTGCGACCCGAGCGCTGGGCTACGTGCCACTTCTGTAAGCGTGGCTCCAGGATGAATGTGTGTTTTTATGACCTGCTGTCAAACTAAAAGGAGGGGACGGACACAAGAGGAGAGAGAGACAGTTGCTCTCATCGTCTCTTTTCTGGCGTTAACACGCGTGGTGCTCTGTGTGTTTCCGTGTCAGACCTAAATAATCAATCAGGACGCACACACAGACAAGACAGAGCAAGGCGCCTTGGAGAGATCTATTGAGCTGGTGTGTATTATTTTGTTCATGACAGAAGACAGTTGCAGGGATTAGCGGAAGCCAGACCACTAGCGAGATAACTATTGCATCTCACTGAGGGGCTAATGGTTGGCTGTCACACACACAAACTCTTTCACCGACCATAAATTACAGCTCCCGCAGCTGACAGGCTACAGTAACTAGCAAAGGCATTTTAAACTGGAATCAGGAGAGGATATACAAGCACCATCACGCTCCCTTGTTTCTCAGCAGGAATCTTGGACAGCTTGTTCCCATAACACTGCCATGGGTTCACAAGAAATATGCGCAGCTCTGAGCCACAATGACCAAACATGGCCGACATTATTGGGAGGCCTTCCGGTTAGCTTAAACCTCATCCAAGCACCCTAATCGGTCTTTGATACCCTCATTATCCTCCAAGTTTAAAGCATGAAAGCTGAGAGAGGACTCTAGAGGAGACTCTCTCCCCTCCTCACATCACCTGACAGGGGCACACACGCACACACACTCACAGACTGCTGTCCTGCCAAAACAAATGGAGATTCATTAAACCCAAGAATTCTGAGGCCAGGAGAGGCTATAAATAACACGGGACCATTGCAAGTCACTGAGCCCTGACCGACAGTCAGTCACTGACATCCTGACAAAGCAGAGAGACAGGGGGCTGCTTGTTGTTAAATAAAAAGTGAGGGCTCCCAAAAACAGCCAGCAGGCAGGGAAGCATTGTGCTCATTTCCTTCGCTGGGTCCATCTCTCACGGGCAATATTTTCATAACCGTGCCGCTCCAAGTTCACTGCCAACACTTGATTTAAGGCTCCAATACAAACAGTTTTGGGTAAAGCGGAGGGGAGGGGAGGTGTGGAAAATAAATTGGATTCTGCAGGGCAGGGGGCTTCAGAAAAGACAAACATGGAGGAAGCAGGAGATGATTAGAGGGAGAGGACCTCACTGCGAGAGGTTAAGTAGGTTTTCTCTAACAGCTGAACTGTAGGCCACACCTATTTAAACAAAATGCTAACAAGGACTTTTAAATTAGTTTGTTTTGGCCTGGTAAACATACAGAGCAGACGGAGTTAACAAACACTATCTTAATTGGTTGACTCCTTCTCACACAGGACATGATAAATCACAAACTGCTTAATTGTGTAGGATCAACCATACACTTAAACTCATGCATACAAACACAAACATACACACAAACTTACACAAAGTGCAGCATTAATTGAGCTCATTGACCTATGTGTGGCTGGGCTGGAGGTGGTAGTAATCAGTGGGCTCCCTGTGGGGGTTCTGTGTTGTGCAGAACTTTGATCCGACACGTGCGGCTGATTAGAGGAAGTCATTAGGAGGGAGGACGTTGTTAACACGTAGCCTCTCAGATAGGTAGAGGGCAGCTCCACAAAACTGCTTCGTGTGTCTTGGTAAGTAGCGCTCTGCAATTTACAGCTGGCAGTGCTGCTGATGGTGTTTGTGATTCAGTCAGTATTTTCTGTATATATTGTGTCATATGGTTTGGATGGCCTCACTGACAGTTTAAAGGATCTTATTTTGATGGAATATTGGAGCAGAATATCACAGGCAGGGATAGAAAGAGTTTTATTAGATAAGAACAAGGCTCCAGACTGCTACCATTCAGTTTCATTTTGCGCCTATTTTTGGAGACAGTGCCACTAAATTTTATAACAATGATCACCAGTGTGACTTGCAAATATTCCCCCCGTTTGTTTGTTTTTTTTTAAATTATTATTTGTTTTGTGTTTTAAAATCAACCAAGAGAATTGGCGTCATGTGTACGTTGCTGCACGAGCAACATTACATCTGTTCTACTCATTGAGACTTTGCTCTGCTTTGCCTGTGTCTGTCTCCAATGGCAGTGGCAGCTGGCTTAACCATGGAAATGCGAGTGACAGTGATCTTAAGCGCAATATTTTTCTCAGTCAGCCAACCTGGATTAAATCCCGTCCACCTGTGCTTTTCAGGTGGTCTAGAGCAGTGGTTCCCAACTGGTCCAGATTTCTCCTTAGTCGTTAGTTCAAGGTCCACACAGTTTAATATATTCAGAGTCATACCTGCATCTGGCCATGTCGTTGAGCTAGTTTGGTGTCTCTGATAAGTAGCTGTCTTCACTAGACAGCAGGAAACGGCACTTCAAAATAAAAGCTCTGTGCCAGAAATTCACTGTACTTCAACATAAAGTGTGGTTTCTGCTTCAAACTAAATGTCACTCACATCTTGAAGGAATATAAAAAAGCCAAGGACATACATGTGACTACGTCCACTTTTTAAAATAAGGTGTTAACACGGAGTATAAAATACATACTGATATGGAAATAAGATTAAATGGATTTCATTCACAGGAAGTATAAAACATGTTACCTCTTTAAATTAAGAAATCCCATTAAATTCTGAGGGGAATTACTTTGTTCTTTAATTTAGAGTTGCTAGGAGAACAAAAAACTCTGACTATATATATACAGACATACATAGTACATTGTGCACTATGTAATATCTACATACACCTGTAATTCCCACCGGTAATGTTCCCAGAGAGTATCAGCAAACTTCAGAGCTGCGTAGCTAAGAGTTTGTGTCTCTTTCTTTAAAATATAACATTACATTGTTGATTCTGTTGTTTGTCTATGTATTACTAGCATTTTTGAGTAATATAATTAAGACTGAAAAAATATGAATGTGCTGCACATTGATTTAAAGTGATGCTAATAAATTTTGTGCTGGTGCCCCTAAACTTTTCAGTCAAGACTACGAGTGCTACTAGTGAACAGCCTGAGCCCTGTAGGGAAGTAGGTAGCAGGATTTTTATATAAAAGTGTGATTAAAAATACTTCAAAACGTAACATATGTTTATATATTTAAGTAAAAAGGTTTTGTGAAATGTATTGTTGACCTGATAGTGTATTTTATTAAGTACTGAACATTACTGGGCATCCTCAGGCAGTGGACAAATCATATTCAATACTTATTCTTAGAGATGGGTGGACAAATTTGTCCCATAACTAGTTCAAGTGCTGCATTGAAGTGCTACTGGCTATTGTTCAGCAATGCTGCAAAGTGCCCCTCTATTAGCTTAGCTCTGAGAATGCTGCTGATATAATACAATGCCCTATAGATTGAGCTGAGATGGACAGCAAATAGAGGCAAATAGAAAAATCAAAAGAGCCAATGACATCAGTGAGGGCCGTGGCGGATTGTGTGGACTGTGTAGGCTGGGTATCAGGAAGCTCGTGATGAGTCAGGACAGGAAGTTGGTTGGTGTCGTTCACAGAAAAGGCCTCTAAGGCTCTTGGATGTGATAGGAGAAAGATGGGAGACCTTGTACTCGCCTGACAAACGTTCTTTTGTGTAACAGGGGGATCACAAGGACACAGTCGGGGGTTTGTAGTGGGGGAGAACATGATAGACACATGATTGAAACTGGGAAAGATTGCAGAGGAATGTGGGGGCTTCTCTGTTTCTGACTCAAAACCCTTAAGGCCAAGTTGGCTTGAGTAGTGACATCATGCGTCTTGGTATGCTCGAGTGACAGTTTTAGCTTTTCTCCCGCTGACATCCAATTAAAATGATTTGTTTGCGAAGCTTGCATGTGAAGATTAAAAGGAGTGTGCCTGCATCCAGCTGCATCTCCACTGTTATGTGAAATTATGTGCAAAAAAAGGGTGATCCTTCTCACTTAGGATAGATGGTGGTCATCTTGGCTGCTGCATATCCTGGCTTGCACACTCCTTCGCTGAGGTTGCCGTACTTGTATGCCAACTCTGGTGGCCTGTACATTGAAAGAACAGAGGAGAACGATTAATCAGACACATTGTGATAACTGATTATCAATTACACTGACACATTTCTAAGCCTCAAAAACTGAGCTTGTCAAACAATCTGCTTGAGAGATAGGTGGAAAAAAACGGGTTGCGTAGGAAGTTGGAGAGCTCAGCAACAGCTCAGAGGATCACCTGTGTGTGGCGAGACAAAGCAGAGGGGCCCTGTTCAAATAATCACACCGGCAGTGCTAAAACTAGAACCTCCCGATTACTAGAATGATCATTAATAATCTGATGTATGCCATGAATCTAGTTCAAATAAACAGCGAGAAGGGAGGGAGGGCCGAGTCGTAGCACCATGTGAGGCCCGAAATCAGAGCTGGCAGGAGAAGCTGTCTACTGGGGCTTCTTGTGCACAATTTGGAGCTCCTCTATGTTGATATATCAAGGGAATACTTCATTCCACAAATAATAATTTGTGTATCAATTGCTCACCTCGTGTTACGTTGAGTAAACTTTTATTCTTGCGTGCTCCCAGAGAATAAAGAATCAAATAACTGAGAAAATCCTTGAGGAATTGAAGTCATACGTGACCATGTTTAACAACAGCAAAACTATATCAAAGCATTCGATTACAAACTTTAACATAACTTGTGGAGTATGATCCAAGTCTAATATATCCATCATACACTCAGTACTTCCCAAACAGACTGCCCTTTATGACAGAGAACTGAACTGAAAGTGAAACTTATCTATGCTCTCTTCAAAGCCAGACTCCATTGACAAAAATAGTAATTTCATCTTGCTGTACACGAGAGCTGCTGCTGCCTCAATCGGTTGTTTGTTTTTATTATTGTGTGAGTTTGATGAATCTGAACAAACCCTTTAAAACACCAAGGTCACACAACAATACAAACAAACTAAATGATCAGGGCAGCAGTAGACCAAAAGCTCTCATGTTCAGCAAGGTAAATAACTGTTTTTCCTCAATGGAGTCTGGCTTTGAAATAGCAGATATGAGAAATAACTAGCAGAAATAAGTTTCACTTTTAATAAAGTTTTCCTACAGAATGGGCCGTTTGTTTGGAAAGTGTTAAGCATGCGACTGGACAAATGAGACTTGGATTATACTGTGCAAGACGAGTTGTGTGCGCGCGTGTGTGTCTAACAGTTTGGCTTTAAATATTCAGTAAAAACTAAACAGTAATGATCTCTCGTTTCTTACGTTTATAAACAACAGTAACTCAGAGTGAGATTCAGATTCTGTATACAATATTAATAGTTCAACTAAATAAAATCTACCACAAATTACACATTTAAACAGTTTCCAAACACAAAAATGTCCCCTGGGATCTATACATATACAGTGGTGTGAAAAAGTGTTTGCCCCCTTCCTGATTTCTTACTTTTTTGCATGTTTTCCACACTTAAATGTTTCAGATCATCAAACAAATTTAAACATTAGTCAAAGATAACACAAGTAAACACAAAATGCAGTTTTTAAATGAAGGGTTTTATTAATGAGGAAGAAAAAAATCCAAAGCTACATGGCCCTGTGTGAAAAAGTGTTTGCCCCC